>NC_059451.1:100043091-100343091 GCF_905237065.1 Salmo salar | reverse complement strand
TTTAAGAATTATAGATACAGAACTCCTTTATGCAATCGCTGTGTCCGATTTTAAAATAGCTTTTCGGCAAAAGCACATTTTGCAATATTCTGAGTAGATAGCCCAGCCATCACGGGCTAGCTATTTTGACACCCACCAAGTTTGGCCCTCACCAAACTCCGATTTACTATTAGAAAAATGTGATTACCTTTGCTGTTCTTCGTCAGAATGCACTCCCAGGACTTCTGCTTCAATAACAAATGTTGGTTTGGTTCAAAATAATCCATAGTTATGTTCAAATATCCTCTGTTTTGTTTGTCGCGTTCAAGACACTATCCGAAGGGTGACGAAGGGTGACGCGACCCGACGCGTTTTGTGACAAAGAAATTCGAAATATTCCATTACCGTACTTCGAAGCATGTCAACCGCTGTTTAAAATCAATTTTTATGCCATTTTCTCGTAAAGAAAACTATAATATTCTGACCGGGAAACCCTGTTTTTCGTTCAAAGACGAAAAAAAGAAAAACATGGTGTCGCCTTGTGCACACGCCCCAGTCTCATTGTTCTCTGATCGACCACTATCCAAATGCGCTACTGGTTTTCAGCCAGGGCCTGCAAAGACATCATTCACCGTTTTGCCGCCTTCTGAGAGCCTATGGGAGCCGTAGGAAGTGTCACGTTACAGCAGAGATCCTCAGTTTTCAATAAAGAGAGTGTAGAAGCCCAAGAAATGGTCAGAGAGGGCACTTCCTGTAAGGAATCTTCTCAGGTTTTTGCCTGCCATATGAGTTCTGTTATACTCACAGACACCATTCAAACAGTTTTAGAAACTTTAGGGTGTTTTCTATCCAAAGCCAATAATTATATGCATATTCTAGTTTCTGGGCAGTAGTAATAACCAGATTAATCGGGTACGTTTTTTTATCCGGCCGGGCAAATACTGCCCCCCTACCTAGAGAGGTTAATATTTTTGCAAGAGAGTTGTCTCAATTTGCTTGCTGTTTGGCTGGATTAACGAAGGTTCCAGACGCTTTCGGGATCTAGCTTGGATTCATCAGATCGGGAGCTGGAGAGGACAGTTTGGTCTGAGGGAATTTGAGGACTTCGTTGACGCTGGACATCGGTTTTAGGATGCATACAGGGGCACTTTCTGCCAAATGGATTATAAATAGATAACGACCTTGGAACTGTTGGCTTCATTTGGTTTCTACTAAACAGTGAGTAACTGTGGCGTTAGCCTAATGTTTTTTGAACTCCAACAGTGCCAAAGAACATTTTCACTTTAGCACCCGGGTTTAGGTTTAGGCTGTCTTAAAATTGTATTTTGTCATGTGTATTGCAGGTTGTATACAATTGAATCATTCATCATTCATTATTTTCGATATAAACATTATATCTGTAGGTAAGAACCCTGGTCTCTCTGTTTTTTCCCTAAGCGAGTTAAATCATACCAGGTTTATTATATGCTGTGTCCTTTTCACCATACTTACTGTATTGATTTATCTGAGCCTGTGGTGAGAGGGTTCCATTCACTTCTCTGGGATATGTGGGACGGTAGCACCTCGACAATAGCCAGTGATATTGCAGGGCGCCAAATTCAAACAACAGAAATCTCATAATTAAAATTCCTCAAACATACAAGTATTATACACCATTTTATAGATAAACCTCTTGTTAATCCAACCACAGTGTCCAATTTCAAAAGGCTTTACGGCAAAAGCAAACCATGCTATTATCTGAGGACAGAACCCCATGAAACAAACACAGACAATCAGAATTCAACCCGCCATTCACAACACAAAGTCAGAAATAACATAGAATTCATGCCTTACCTTTGAAGATCTTCTTCTGTTGGCACTCCAATATGTCCCATAAACATCACAAATGGTCCTTTAGTTCGATTAATTCCGTCGTTATATATCCAAAATGTCCATTTATTTGGCGTTTGATCCAGAACAACACCGGTTCCAACTTGCGCCACATGACTACAAATTATCTGATAAATTACCTGTAATCTTTGTCCAAACATTTCAAACAACTTTCCTAAAACAACTTTAGGTATTTCTTTACGTAAATAATCAATAACATTTAAGACGGGATAAACAGCGTTCAATTGGGAGGAAATCAATGTGGAGAATGCTTTCTGGTCACACGCCTCTATCAAACAGTACACTTCCCTCCAGCCTCGTTCTGAACATCCGGACTTCTTCATTACACAAAGGAAAAACCTCAAACAATTTCTAAAGACTGTTGACATCCAGCGATAGGAACTGCAAGCAACTGCCTTAGAAATCTAGGTTCCAAAGAAAAGCATTGAAAAGAGAGTGACCTCAACAATTTTTTTTCCTGGTTGGTTTGTCCTCGGGGTGTCAGCCTGCCAACTAAGTTCTGTTATACTCACAGACATCATTCAAACAGTTTTAGAAACTTCAGAGTGTTTCTATCCAAATCTACCAATTACATGAATATCCTAGCTTCTGGGCCTGAGAAACAGGCAGTTTAATTTGGGCATGCTTTACATCCGGACGTGGAAATACTGCCCCCTATCCCAAAGAAGTTAACAACAGAAAACAGTCAAGTAAGAAAATTCAAAGAAGCAGTACATTGATAGAATAGGCCATGTTTTGTTGTGTTTTTCTGAGGCTCACTGTTTCAGTTGCAAAAAGTCAACTGCATTAAACTGAATGAAGGAACTCCTGAATAAACAGCAATGAAAGGATGGCAGTACAATATGCAAATGCAAGATAATACTGAAGTTGTGTGCATGTTCATGGAGCCATGTCCTACCCTGCAAGGATATTTATTTTAGCAGAGTAACCAGATTAGACCAGAGTGTATCTGAAATTAAAGCTTCAATATTGAATGTGTCCAGGCCGTAGCAGCTTTTGACTGTGGAACAAGGTAGTGTTTATTTTAAGTGCATCACTATGATTGCTGGCTGGTGGCAGCAACATTCAGTGTTCCTGCGTCCTCTCTCCCTCTGTGCAACCTCTCCTAGAATTGAGCAAAGCTGTTTTCAGGTACCGTTAGGGTCCCTTGTGTTGCATGTTCTAGGACACGTTCTGCACCTTTCACATTCACTCGGTGTGGTGCCTAAAGCATTAACAACCTCATAAGAATACCCTGTACCACAATGATTAAGCACATTGATTTTCCTGTAATTGCTATGCTTCACACTCTTTTGGGGGCTGCGGATAGCGAACATTGGTTATTTAAGGAATAATGGCTAAGCCGCTATTTACATTGCTCTGTTTGTAAAAGAAAGGGTAATTAGGTGAGAGTGCGAGGTATGAGCCACTGCATCTGGCCCCCAATGAGAGGCTCTGTGTGTGTGATTAGCTGCCAAGAACACCTCCAGATGGCACCTATTACCTGAGTGCATTAATTAAAGATCCAAGCAAGCCCCCTCAGCTTTAGGAGTCATGCACGGGGCTGAGGACACTAGCTGATGGCTGGCTGCGGGCTCTTCCCCTCACTCTAAGCCGGGCCGGCTGCATTGTAGCATCGGTAGCCTCTCAGCTGCATCGGTGTGTGCCACGTGCCTGTAGTCCCGACTGGCGAGGGTCAACAAAAATACAATTATAGCAAGTACTGATCAACAATTGGAGTCACACTTACACGTTAGGAATAAGCACTTTCCGTTAGTAGTGCCATAGAGAGCATTGTAATGGAGTTTTTTTTCCCCACTGGCACAGGCGAATAGTGGAGAGGGGTTGCAGTCGTGGTGCAGTGGAGAGTCAGATGGCCGTCGGTTGAGAGGTTCCCACAAAACGGGTTGTCCAAGGTAAGTGTCCATTTCCTATAGTTCTGGGCCATGTTTAGCATTTAGTTTGAGGATGGAGAAGGTGATAGGGATTGGCAACAGCAGTCACAATTTCACTTTTGTCCATGCCAATCTGTGGAATCACAGCATACCATGCAAAAGGAAGGAAATAGTCCATGCAATTAAATTACATTTCACACATGAATATGTAAGAAGTTAAGTGAAAGGCAAACATTGTAAGTAACACACAGCATACAGGATTACAAGGCACTCATAAGGGCATGATAGCCGAATAATAAGACATGTTGTCACGACACCGACGGATGGTGGCGCCCCTCCTCGGCCGGGCGAGCTCGGCGGTCGTTCGCCGGCCTACTAGCTACCATCGATCCCTTTTTGTTTCACTTTCTTTTGGTTAGGTCTAGGTAGGCAAGCACCTGTTTTTGGGTTAGTCATTAGTGGGGGGGGGGTTATTTAGTTTAGCGTAGATTGTCTGTGTTTGTGCGTGATTGTGTTTCCTGTCCGGTTTATGTGCTATAGGAACGTATGTTGGTTTTTCCTCTGCCTGTGGTTGATTTCATTGTGTACACCACCGCAGAATAATTTAAGGGCTGCGTCCCTATATATGTTTTTTGGCGACCACCTCCAGTTTTTCTTGAATAAAGAAGTGTGGTCAAGAACTCTCTGTCTCCCTGCGCCTGACTCTACCTCTGCTGTTTTTCCGAGCCAAGCCCGTGACACATGTTGATACGTAATATAATAAAACATGATAATATAAATACAAGGCAAAATGGCAATCTCTAGTTTAGCAAGAGTCAGTGTCCGCTTGGACAAATACATGTAGAAATGATGATTCTTTACTGATGCATCCAATGTGACATGAGAAGGATATGCAACACTGTCAGAACAACTAGGGACAATCAACCTATTATCATGTACTTATAGAATACTTATTTTTGCTTACGTGAGTTTCAGTGTTTATCGTTACTTTTTTCCATGGCTGTTATTAAAGAGGATTGGCTGATCTGATCTGGTGCTTGCACCGTGCCAAAAGCACCTGGCAGCACCTTGACAGAAGGTTTCAATCCGATCATGTAAATACTCCATATTACAGATCTTAAAATGACAGGCCCAATGCAAAGACTTTACATAACTGGTCTTTCCCCAACAAATCACTCATGTAAACAATGCCAAAACGCTCATGGAATGCTGGTATTGTGTAGCCTGTAACTCTCAACACACAGCATCGCATCATATGGGATGTTTCAATAGAAAGCTGAAATCCCTCGCCTCTCCCACACTGACTCTACAAAATGATGTGGATATTTAGGTGTAATCCAAGCTATTTTAGCCGAAGGCGGAGACAGAGGAGAGTGAGAGAGCGATTGAGGGGCTGTGGCTAAATATATCTGGGAGAGAAGGAGGAGCGCCACAACAGAGCAGGTACACAGCTGCTAGGTGATAGATAACAAATTGTCACAGCGGAGGTAACATGCACTAGGGCACTGTAGCATTCATTTGCCTAATTTCAAAATGTTCCACCCAGTAGAAGTAGTGAGATTGTTGTTGCACTGTAATTAATATCTCTCCTTTTTTTCAGCGTTAACAGGTAGGCCTAGGCAGTTCCAGCGCACTAAGTTAATACTTACTTGTTGGAGGCTGAAGCGGGATGCACAGTGAACCATTTCAGATTCCCCTTGCTGCTACCCCCATCACTACCTAATATAGCTCACACCATCATGTCATTCAGCCGCCATGGTGAGCAGGAAATTAGATTACTTCTGACAAAGACTGATCTCTTCGGCCGTGAATACATTTGTAAAGTTTGTGAAAATCTCATGTGTTAAATCCCACTTTAATGAGAGAAGCAGGGACTAGACACTGGGAGGTGTTGTTCCTATAGGAGCCTGCTCTGGCCATGTGTCAAAGCTGAAATATTTATGGTGGAACATTGAAACCCATTCAATATTAATGTCTGGGTGCTCTGGAATGAGTGTACATCTCAAAAGTGGGGTAGAAAAAATATAGTATGTGGTCTGGAATTCATCCCTTGGTATTTGCATGGACCAGGCTCACCCCCCTTGTCAAAGCACCTAACACTTTCATCATCACTCACTGATACACAATATCCAGTGAAGCACTAAGCTATTATCAAGAAACGTAAAGCATCTCTTTCACATAAATTAGTGTGCAGATTACCTCTTAAGTATGTCACTTATGAGAAGAGATAAGAGATGCAATATGATGTCTATTGAAAAGTGCTATTAGTGTCCTGTGATGTTACTCCTTTAGATTTCTCCACAAAGCTATGCCCTCGACCAGGTAGGGGTCAAAAGATGTCAAATGTATAATTATGTGAATTTACATGAGCAAAAACTCTACTCGACCTCACTCTTATGTTTTGACACGACACATATATGCTAATATTTCAGTGTCTGTACTTGAATAGTATCCCACATACTGTATTACCATAACCATTTTACTTTGAGTAAAATATGCACTATTGGATAGACATTCACATTTCCATTTTATTTCAATCAATAGAGATTATTTGTATAACTAGAGAGCCCTAAATTACATAGACAATACACTCGAAGTTAATCATTTATCCCTAACATTCAGTGTTTTTCCCCAAACACATTTTGAGAAAATGTCCCTCCTTCAATTGTGTATTTCCCTTGAAACTGAATATTCTTTCCTCGGCACGATTGCCAAATCATGACAGGCTATTTTCAACTTTGTCAAAGAGTACTTAGCTTTCCAAAGACATTTATTACCATGGAGATGGAGCCATTATCCTCTGCAACAATTCATTTACTTTCAATAGAGATATTGAGATATTGTTCGAAAAGATTTGTCCCAAAACTATTGGACAAATATATTCCCCCTAGTGTACAACACAGCCTATCTTACAAGATAACAAGACTAACCAAATTAATAATAATCAACCAACCAACAAACAAAACATAATTGTCCTTTTGTAATGAGTATGAACTACTGACATAAAGCATTAGCGTTGTCAGGACATTACCTATTCCGGAAAAACTGAAAAGCATTTGTTGGTGTTTACTGATCAGGTCAGGCAGACATTGACAAACCTTTGGCACTGAGAAAACAAACTTATTGTCGCCTTGTTTCACAGGCTGTAGTGTTCCCATGTAGAATGAATTCGGAAAGTATTCAGACCCCTTGACTTTTTCAACACTTTGTTACGTTACAGCCTTTTTCCCCAAAAAAATCCCTCAATCTACACACAATACCCCATAATGGCAAAGCAAAAAAAAATGTAATACATTTTTGCAAATGTATTCCACCTTTACTCAGTACATTGTTAAAGCACCCTTGGCAGCGATTACAACCTTAAGTCTTCTTTGGTATGACTTTACAAGCTTGACACATCTATATTTGGGGAGTTTCTCCCATTCTTCTCTGCAGATCCTCTCAAGCTCTGTCAGGTTGGATGGGGAGCGTCGCTGAACAGCTATTTTCAGGTCTCTCCAGAGATGTTCGATCAGGTACATGTCCGAACTCTGGCTGGGCCATTCAAGGACATTCAGAGAAGCCACTCCTGTGTTGGTTGTGTGCTTAGCACCGTTGCTTCGGTTGAGGTCCTGAGTACAGGTTTTCATCCAGGATCTCTGTACTTTTGCTTTGTTCATCTTTCCCTCGATCTGACTAGTCTCCCCAGTCCCTGCCGCTGAAAAACATCCCCACAGTATGATGCTGCTACTACCATGCTTCACCGTAGGTATGGTGACGGGTTTCCTCCAGACGGACGCTTGGTATTCAGGCCAAAGACTTCAATCTTGGTTTCATCAAACGAGAGAAACTTGTTTCTCATGGTCTGAAGTCTAAGTTCCTTTTTGAAAACTCCAGGCAGGCTGTCATGTGCCTTTTACTGAGTGGCTTCCGTTTGGCCATTCTACCATAAGGCCTGATTGCTGGAGTGCTGCAGATATGGTTGTCCTTCTGGAAGGTTCCCTCATCTCCACAGAGGAACTCTGGAGCTCTTGTCATAGTGACCATCGGGTTCTTGGTCACCTCCCTGACCAAGGCCCTTCTCCCCCGATTGCTCAGTTTGGCTGGGCGGCCAGCTCTAGGAAGAGTCTTGGTGGTTTCCAAACTTCTTGCATTTAAGAATGATGGAGGCCACTGTGTTCTTCAATGCTGCAGTGTTCAATGTTTGGAGACCCTTCCCCAGATCTGTGCCTCGACACAATCCGGTCTCGGAGCTCTATGGTCAATTCTCATGGCTTGATTTTGCTCTGACATGCACTATCAACTGTAGGACCTTGTATAGACAGGTGCGTACCTTTACAAAATCATGTCAAATCAATTTAATTTACCACAGGTGGACTTCAATCAAGTTGTGAGAAACATCTCTAAGGATGAGCAATGGAAATAGGATGCACCTGAGCTCAATTTCGAGTCTCATAGCAAAGGGGTCTGTACAATTATGTAAATAAGTTGTTTCAGTTTTTTATTTTTACTAAATCTGCAAAACATTTCTAAATCTGTTTTCGCTTTGTCATTATGGGGTATTGTGTAAGTTGATTGGATGAGGGGAAAAGTATTTAATCCATTTTAGAATAAGGCAGTAGCTTAACAAAATGTGGAAAAATTCAAGGGTCTAAATACTTTCTGAATGCACTGAATTTACTTTGAAACAATATCACATCTGATGCCATCGTATTTCCCCCAAAATGTGTAGTTATTTTTAACGCGTACAGATTGCTTTCCCGTTCCCCCTCCAGCCCGGGCCATCCTAGCTACTCCTGTATCCTTCCATTTCCGTACCATCCAGCCCCTGCCCGCCCTAACCACCCCACTGTCCCTACCCCAGGCGTGGTCTATGGATCCCAGGCATGACAAGGACCTGCCAAACATCAGCTCAGTCAGATCTCCCAAGCTGACAAGACAATCCATCTTCACCTGCTGCAGAGTAACTACACCAGAATCTGTCATCAGCCCCCAACCCCCCGTCTACCGCCCTCTGCCAAGGAGAACTAAAATATAACTGGAAAAAATTCCCTGCCCTCTAATTGTCAGCAGATGAGGTAAAAATGAATCTTCAAAATAGATAGTCAAAATTGATTTTGGTTAGTCTGGTGTCACAGGCGACTACGTCTCAGGTATGCCCACTACTGCAACAGCAACGACATGCACTGAAACTCTCCCTTATCCACTTTGTCCTTCCTTACTACTTCTACCACCACACAACTAATAACTATAACCATATGATAGTAATAAAGAAGGGCTGTAATAATTTAATCCAGTATATTTAGAGGGCAAACAGTGAGGTCCTGAATGTTCACACAGTGCCATAGAGCCAATAAGCAGAGTCAGGCTTGCAGCACTAACAGGATTAAGCACCAGGAGTTGATGTCTTTTACGGCCGCTGGCAGGCTCGGGCTTGGAAATAATGGGATCAGTTCCCAGCACTTCATCATGGGAGAAACCACCTCTTCCCACATTAGGGTCTCGTGAGAGGGCTCCGCTGCATGCGTAGGCCCACAGTCGCACTGGAAACACACCCGTGATAAATACACATTGAAACAACAAACAGTTTCCAGAGGGGAGTATTTCACACGAGCGCGAGTGGCAAACATTTTAACAAACACACAGCCTCAGAAAGGTTAAAGGTTCATGGAGGAGGAGCAGTCAATTACCTGTCTGTGAGCACACTGTGTCACTGACTGACCAACTAACAGCAGGCAGCCTTACAGAACAAGGTTCATGCATTTGGTACATATTGCGAATGTAAGATTTCTTCTTACGATGCCTCTTGCCATGTTCACAATTAGAGGGGTTATTCCTCCAACTATATATTTTTCATCTGCTGTAAGTTAAAAGAGAAACCGGCTACCTACGTTGCAGATTATGTAAAAGAGGGTAAAACTAGAGGAAAGATGAACATGAAGGGTAGTATGAAGGTGGATCATTAGGAGTTAGTGGGATATAATGAGATTTGCTTTGATGCCACGGTGCTCAGAAGAGATTTGCCAGATGGCAAGCGCATTCTTTGATTGTCAAATCACAAGCCTTACAGTCACAAAAATAAATATACATGAAGTATGTCACAACAGCTAAGGACAGGAAAGATCAAGGCTCAGCCTTGGGGTCACATTCCATTCCATACAGTGAGCATCTCGTGCGCAAGTGGGACATGGAGTGTCACTGCAATTTATCAATCTTGACAATGCATGTGTTATGGAATGATTCCATCCCTGTAACGATGTTTAGTATATTGTTGGTTTGTGATTACAGTTGTGTTGACTGTACCTAGACATAACACTCATTTGATTTGAAGTTTGCTATTCATCCAAACAACAAATTAAACACAACACAACAAATATGTTATAAAAAGTGAAATACATAGGATACAATATGACAAAAAGTCCAATGTTTGCTCAGCATCAGCAGTTCTCTGTGCTTATCTTCTTAGCAATCCATTTTCTTGTGCAGGGGAAATGTGAAGGTCAGAGGATTGGAATCAAAGAATTAATAGGATCTCGTTTTGTGATTTCAGAATCGAAAATTGGTTTTGCAAGTTATGGGTGAATACATATAGCTAGCTATATAAGAATGGGGGAAAATATGTTTGCATGAATGATTTTTTTTATTATCATAGGCTTTTTGCTGGCTTAGGCTCTGGCCAGCATTTTTCATGGATATCGTTCACTATTTATGGAACCAGCAGAAATGTTCATACACACTGATAACTGTTTGGGTTGTTTACAACTGAAAGGTTGTACATCGTGTTTGTATGAGCGTACTGTAACTCAACATTATAAATTACCAGTAAATCTGTCAATAACTGGAATTGCATCATTTATACTTTTTTTTATATTTTATTATTTAACCTTTATTTCAACTAGGCAAGTCAGTTAAGAACAAATTCTTATTTACAATGACAGCCTACCTCGGCCAAACCCTCCCCTAACCCGGATGACGCTGGGCAAATTGTGCGCTGCCCTGATGGGACTATACTCATTGGTCATTCCCTTCTGGACATTGGTAGCACTGTAACTTTGCGGTCATGAATCTACACTTGCATTGGTATATTATGCCTTAATGGTGCAGTCAGACCTTTGATTATTTGATGCCACCAGGGCCACAATAATTTGCCCCCTCTCTGATTTGTCCGAGTGTGACCCCCTCACCATGGGTTGCTGCAACTAGTGTTGCCACTACCTGCCACTACCTGGGTGGGGGTCACCCCACCGGAATCCCCACTAGCTAGGTACAAGGTCGTCAAGGTTCTCATTAGCAGCTTTGATAAATTCCTTGTATATTATGTTCACCCATCAGGGGCTTTGGCTTTGTAGGACCAACCCTGCCAGGGCAGGCTCAGAATCTTGAAAAGCGGTGCTGCTTTTAGTGGGTCGCTGACCGCATTTCTATTTCTATTTTGGCTGCATATAGGCTACTTACAGTAGGCCCATAAAACAGATAAGGACTTTCCTTGAGTGTATGGGCTGCACAGGTGGGTGTCTAGGGGTATAGGGTTGGGGACTGTTCCAATCATGATAGGAAAATAAATAAAATAAACAATATTTATAATTTATTTTCAAATGTATATCACATATCTGCACAAAATTGAAAGCTCTCTCTCAACCCCTGCTCGCAGACACACATGGACACGGGGATTTGCAACAATTTTCCTTTTTCACTCCGCCCAAACTCCATACTTTTCCAAACACCAAAACATACACCTTCCATCACAATACACCCACACAAACCCCACATACTGTGCCTTCTATGCTCCTCTGTTTGCTGTGTTTTTATCCCTACCATGTTGATTCTGAGTGCTTTTGTGTTCCAGTTCCTTATATTTTAAGATTATAATTTCTTTAAATTATAATTTCTTCTAATGCTGTCTTATCTATTCATATAATACTATAAATAAAACTTCGAAAGTCAATTAAACAATTGGCCTTTCCTTAATATTAATGACCCCTCTCTCTCCCCCTCCTATATCATGTTATTCTGGGGATGTACCGTTATGCTGAACAAGAGGCCTACACATTCTTCCTACCTCATTCCAACCTAGAATGGCTGCTATTTCATTTGCAAAATAAACACCAATTAATGCGGTGAGTGAAATTGAGCTGGGAGAGAAATGAGGCGATGTGTCTGCTCTTGATGGAGGGTTTCTAAGCGTACTTCGGCTTCTTTCATGTATAATAAAGTAAAAACACAGGTTCTCTCAAGCAGGTGTTTCATTTCCAGTCCCCTGGCCTAATCAGCATGCACTCTAGGACCTGATTTCACTATGTTTATCCAAAGGCTTCAAGACAATGGTGACAGAAATTGCCCATAGGGGAAGAGTGGGTCATATAGAAATTCTCCTCTGCCAGTGTGATATGTGGAGGTGTATTGTGTTAATGCTTTGGGTCTGTTTGATTAAGATTCATTGTTGAAATGAAACCATGTTGTTGTTATTTATAATTGTTATTACTTTTATGTTTGCTTAATTTTTTTATTTTTAACATTCAGGCATAATGTACCATGAAAGTGTAACAATTTATACTGTAAAGGGGTTCGAGTGTGTATGAGTATGTGTGTGTGTGTATGTATCCCACATCTATTCGTAAATGGGTATTGGTGTTAGGGAACTATGTGACTGACTAGCTGGATTTGGTTTTATGTAGTGACATTTGAAATTGTGTTTTTTACATTGGATAAAAGTAGAGACTCAGAGCTATAAGAATGGTATATCATACACTACAATTGAGGAACAATGGGAAAGTAATTCTGCTTTGAAAAAGAATAAACTTGAAAACCCACTTTTGAGAAATGGCCCTTTGAATGTTTTGGTAAACCTACTAGAGAGCTCCTCTTTGTCTACACCCATTCAGCATCGTTCACCTCACCCATCTCTTAACTTCTATGGGCTAGGTGGGACGCTACGTCCAAATTCAAAAACAACAAAATGTCATAATTCAACTTTCTCAAACATACAACTATTTTACAACATTTAAAAAATATACTTCTCCCCTTCAATGTAACCACATTGTCCGGATTTCAAAAAAGGCTTGCAGCAAAAGCAAAACATTAGATTATGTTAGGAGAGTACATAGACAAAAATAATTACACAGCCATTTTCCAAAGCAAGGACATGTGTCAATAAAACCCAAAAAACACAGCTAAATGAAGCACCAAACCTTTGACGCATCTTCATCAGATGGCACTCCTAGGACATTATGTAACACAATACATGAATGTTTTGTTAGATAAAGTTCATATTTATATCCAAAAACAGCATTTTACATTGGCGCATGATGTTCAGGGAAAATGTATTCCCCACAAATGTCCGGTGAATGTACACATCAATTTACAAAAATACTCACTCAGTAAACGTTGACAAAAATTACAGAATAAAAGATAGCTTTACTACGGAGAAAGCGTATTTTTCAATATTCTGAGTACATAAGCTCAGCCATCACTGTGAGCTATTCAGACACCCGCCAAGTTTGGGGCAATCTAAACTCAGAATTAGTATTAGAAATATTCCTCTTACCTTTGCTGATCTTCGTCAGAATGCACTCCCAGGACTGCTACTTCCACAATAAATGTTGTTTTTGTTCATAATAATCCATATTTATGTACAAATACCTCTGTTTTGTTGTGCTCAGACAGATCACTTATCCAAAGGCATAATGCGTAGCGCGGGAACGAGAGACGAAAAGTCAAAATGTTCCATTACCGTACTTAGAAGCATGTCAAACACTGTTTAAAATCAATCTTTATGGTATTTTTATCGAAGAATGTGATAATCTTCCAACCGGACAATAGCATATTCATTCAAGAAGAAAAACAAGGAACGGTGTGCTTCGCGTGACCAGCATATCCAATCCCTTTGTTGCCAGGCAGACCACTCAGTAACTGAGCCTCTATTATCTGCCCAGAAACAGGAAAATGCTCAAACCACTTTCCCTGAAGGCTTTAGACCGCCAATGGAAGTTTAGGAAGTGGCAATCACCCCACAGACACTGTAGATTTGATAGAGAATCAAAAGAAGAACTACAATTCTGAGAATTTCTAACTTCCTGGTTGGATTTTTTCTCAGGTTTTTGCCTGCCATATGAGTTCTGTTATACCTCACAGACACCGTTCAAAGAGTTTTAGAAACTTCAGAGTGTTTTCTATCCAAATCTACTAATAACAGCATATTCTAGTTTCTAAGCCAGAGTAGTAACCTGTTTAAATTGGGTACGTTTTTCATCCGGCCCGTGAAAATACTGCCCCCAGCCCAGACAGGTTAAGGATTCACATGTGATGCTATGTACTAAACAAACAAAGATTTCAAGACTAAAGGCTGGTTTATACTATGTACACAAGCCCGTTCAAATGTTTGGGGTCACTTATAAATGTCCTTGTTTTTGAAAGGTTTTTTGATGTCTATTAAAATAACATCAAATTGTTCAGAAATTGTTCAGAAATACCAGTGTAGACATTGTTAATGTTGTAAATGACTATTGTAGCTGGAAACGGCAGATTTTTTTATGGAATAATCTACAGGCGTACAGCACCCACTTATCAGCAACCAATCACTCCTGTGTTCCAATGGCACGTAGTGTTAAGCTAGATCCAGGTTTATAATTTTAAAAGGCTAATGTGATCATTAGAAAAAACCTTTTTGCAATTATGTTAGCACAGCTGAAAACTGTTGTCCTGATTAAAGAAGAAATAAAACTGTTCGTCTTTAGACTAGTTGAGTATCTGGAGCATCAGCATTTGTGGGTTCGACTACAGGCTCCCGAAATGGCCAGAAACAAAACCTTTCTTCGAAACTCGTCAGTCTACTCTTGTTCTGGGAAATGAAGGTTATTCCATGCGAGAAATTGCCAAGAAACTGAAGATCTCATACAACGCTGTGTACTACTCCCCTTCAAAGAACAGCGCAAACAGACTCTAACCAGAATAGAAAAGAGGAGTGGGAGGCCCCGGTGCACAACTGAGCAAGAGGACAAGTACATTAGGGGAGTGTCTACTTATCATATCTCAGACTGGCCAATAAAGAAAAGATTAAGAATGTGCAAAAGAACACAGACACTGGACAGAGGAACTCTACCTAGAAAGCCAACATCCCAGAGTCACCTCTTCACTGTTGACGTTGAGACTGGTGTTTTGCACTAGTTAAATTTCTAAGTGACCCCAAAGTTTTGAACGGTAGCGATATCCGACAGTTGTCCGTAGGACGTCATGAACATTCTATTGAAGTGCAACATCAAACTTGGTGTTGTCGTTATGAAAAAAAAAATTTTAAACACAAAAACAACAGTCAGCATGACATCAGCAGCCTGGTGTTCCAAAATAGCATAACTAGTGCATTTAACACCAATAAAACCCTCCTGTTTAAAAATGTATTTAATATATGTCAATCTAGCAAACCAGGCAACCAAAAGCAACTTTCTGAACAATGTTTTGGTTTGTTTCTAGTTGTTAGCTAGCTAGCTAATTCAAATAATGACCATATCCTTATAGCTGAGAATGTCTTCACTTTAGCTCATTTGTCTTCATTATTAAAGAAAAATAAACTCCAAACAAAGATCATTATTTACAAGTTAATGTTGAGCCAATTACAGAAAATAGCTTATGGTTGTGGGTGTGGGACCTTGAAAATAAATAAAAAGCGGAGACAACATTCTCTGTGTTCTCTTTTCGACTCCTTCCGCATATTTGCAATCAAACGCAGAATTTTCTCCACATCTCCTTAGCGGTCATACTCTATACCATCCAGCATTCCACTGAGTTGGTCCTCCAGTGAGTGGAGAGCAACACTTTTGTAGTTCTACTACTACGTTTCTGTCTTTTTCGCGTGGCTAAACCAACTATTTACAGATGGCATACAAGTTTGTTATTAAGGAAAATGGAAGTTCACATGTTCCAGAAGGCATTTCTGCCCCCCAAAATGCATTATAATAAATAAAATAAAAATGTCTCTCCTGAAGTAGTGACAGGCTAATATCGCCTACTTTCCTGAAACAAGTCACATATAGGATGAATCACAATAATTGTTTGCTAAAATAATAATTGCATGCCAAAAATGTAATTTTTGTAATGGCAATCCTGTTTATAGGTAACAATCCTTCACATGAACTGCCAACATTATTATGCATATTATTTGTTAATAATGGAACTTAAGATAATGCAAGATTTTTTAATACAGTGGCTTCTAGGAAAGTATTCAGACACCTTGACTTTTTCCACATTTTGTTTGGTTTAAAAAAAAATATAGAATGCTCAGGAATCGAGACACACGTACCCCATTATGACAAAGCAAAAACAGGTAATTTTTATTTTGTATGATATATATATATATCAAGGACATTTATAAGTGACCCCATATATATATATATATATATATATATATTTACATAAGTATTCAGACCCCTTTGCTAGAGAGACTCGGGGAAATTGAGCTCAGGTGCATCCTGTTTCCATTGATCATCCTTGAGATGTTTCTACAATTTGATTGAAGTCCACCTGTGGTAAATTCAATTGATTGGACATGATTTGGAAAGGTGCAACTGTATATATAAGATATAAGGTCCGACAGTTGACAGTGCATGTCAGAGCAAAAAACCAAGCCATGAGGTAAAAGGAATTGTCCTTAGAGCTCCGAGACAGGATTGTGTCGTGAGGCACAGATCTGGGAAAAGGGTACCAAAACATTTCTGCGTGATTGGAAGGTCCCCAAGAACACAGTGGACTCCATCATTCTTAAATGGAAGAAGTTTGCAACCACCAAGACTTTCCCTATAGCTGGCCGCCCAGCAAAACTGAGCAATCGGGGAGAAGGGGCCTTGGTCAGGAGGTGATCAGAACCTGATGGTCATTCTGACAGAGCTCCAGAGTTCTCTGTGGAGATGGGAGAACCTTCCAGAAAGACAACCATCTCTGCAGCACTCCACCAATCAGGCCTTTATGATAGAGGGCCAGACGGGAATCCGCTCTTCAGTAAAAGGCACTTGACAGCCCGCTTGGAGTTTGCCAAAAGGCACCTAAAGACTCTCAGACCATGTGAAATAAGATTCTCTGGCCTGAATGCCAAGAGTCACATCTGGTGGAAACCTGGCAATCCTCCTCGGTGAAGTATGGTGGTGGCAAGCATCATGCTGTGGGGATGTTTTTCTCAGAGGCAGGGACTGGGGAGACTAGTCAGGATCGTCGGAAAGGTGAACGGAGCAAAGTACAGAGAGGTCCTTGATGAAAACCTGCTCCAGAGCGCTCAGGACCTCAGACTGGCGAAGGTTCACCTTCCAATAGGACAAGACCCTAAGCACACAGCCAAGACAATGCAGCAGTGGCTGAATGTCCTGCAGGGGCCCAGCCAGAGTCCGGACTTGAACCCGATCTAACATCTCTGGAGAGACCTGAAAAATTAGCTGTGCCATTTGTGCTTGAGAGGATCTGCAGAGAAGAAGACTCGAGGCTGCTAATCGTGCCAAATGTGATACAACAAAGTACTGAGTAAAGGTTCTGAATACTTATGTAAATGTGATATTTCAGTTTTTTTTTTTTTTTATAAATTTGCACAAAAAAAATAGAAACCTGTTTTTGCTTTGTCATTATGGGTTATTGTATGTAGATTGATAAATCTATTTAATCAATTCTAGAATAAGGGTATAATCGTTACAAAATGTGGAAAAATTCAAGGGGTCTGAATACTTTCTGAAGGCACCATATATATGTATAAGAACAACAAATATTTGGGGTTGGAAATGATGTAGATAATTACATTGATGGAAGCCTTCTACCTTTTTACAAAAACATTTTTTTTTTTTATTGAACCTCCCCTGCAGTGCCAGTCCAGATGGGCAAAATGTGTACTTTGGGAGATTATTTAATTGGTTCCATTATGCCAGGCAAGATCAATCCAAGCACAACTAATGTGAAAGAATGTAATGTTAAAGATACTAATGTGAAATGCCAATGTGAAAGAAACTATTTGAACCCAGGTGTGATGTTTAGAGATCTGTGTATGCTGCCCCTGAACATCCCTGGTGTGCCCCTTCCTCCACCATGTTTACAGCACCCCGTTATGTTAAAGCCATTTGTAAGGCTGTCGGGTGTGACTATAATTTAAGATCTCATTTGCCTTTCTGATTGCCGTGTCTTGGTTGTTACGGATAATTATAGCCCTGTGTTATCAGTGCTCCACCCCACCCTTGTGTTATCAGAGCTCTAAACCACCACTGTCTTATCAGGGCTTTAACCACGCTTGTGTTATCAGAGCGCTAACCAGTCCTGCCGCCATCCTCAGATAGCATGTAGACGCTATTAGTCAAATACATACATATTTCCTTGTTTGTTTTGAGACTGGTTTTGTCAAGTAGACGTTCAATAACCCAGTATGTTAATGTAATAATGTTTTAAATTGCATGTATGAATGTATAGCATCATAGGAGGATACTACGACCAGTGGTGTAAAGTACTTAAGTAAATAACTTTAAAGTTGTACTTAAGTCGTTTTCGGGTATCTGTACTTTACTTTATATATATAATTTTACATCTTTAACTTATTATTTCACTGCATTCCTAAACAAAATGTTCCCTAACACCCAAAAGTACTTGTTACATTTTGAATTCTTAGCCGGACAGAAAAATTGTCAAATTCACGCATTTATCAAAAGAACATCTCTGGTCATCCTTACTGACTCTGATCTGGCGGACTCACCAAACACAAATTCTTGTGTTGGAGTGTGCCTCTCTGGCTATGCGTAAATTTATAAAACAAGAAAATGGTGCTGTATGTTTGATTAATACAGGAATTTGGAATGATTTATATTTTTTACTTTTGATAGTTAAGTATATTTTAGCAATTAAATTTACTTTTGATAATTAAGTATATTTAAAACCAAATACTTTTTACTTTTACTCAAGTAGTATTTTACTGGGTGAATTTCACTTTTACTTGAGTCATTTTCTATTAAGGTGTCTTTACTTTTACTCAAGTATGACAACTGTGTACTTTTCCATCAATGCTATTGATTTGTATGACGTACAGATTTGTTGAGATAGTTGTCTCAAAAGTTGATAATGTGTCAAACCTATACTTGACTTGTTGCATGTCCAGGAAAAAACATTTTGCCGTAAAAGATTAATGAGGGATAAGTAAGATAAAATGTGGCTGATACCCAGGCAACATTATATTCACCTATATATACAAAGTATGTAAGCACCCTTCAAATTAGTTGATTTGGCTATTTCAACCACACCACCCGTTGCTGACAGGAGTATAAAATGCCAGCACACAGGCATGCAATCTCCGTAGACAAACATTGGTATAGAATGGGTCCTTACTGAAGAGCTCAGTAACATTCAACGTGGCACCGTCATAAGATGCCACCTTTCCAACAAGTCAGCTGGTCAAATTTCTCGCCCTGCTAGAGCTGCCCCGGTCAACGGTTTTTTGTGAAGTGGAAACGTCTAGAAGCAACAACGGCTCAAGCCGCGATGGTAGGGCCACATAAGCTCACAAGAATGGGACTGCTGAGGTGATGAAGCGTGCAGCGGCGTAAAAATCATCTCGTCCTCGGTTGCAACACTCCCTATTGAGTTCCAAACTGCCTCTGGAAGTAACGTCAGCACAAGAACTGTTTGTCGGGAGCTTCATGAAATGGGTTTCCATGGACGAGCGTCCCAAAGTTTGGTGGAGGAGTAACGTTCTGGGGCTGTTTTCAGGTTCGGGATAGGCCCTTTGTTCCAGTGTAGGGAGAACTTAACGCTACAGCATACAATGACATTCTAGATGATTCTGTGCTTCCAACCCGTAGCAACAGTTTGGGAAGGCCCTTTCAGTGCAAAAAGCAAGGTCCATACAGAAATGGTTTGTCTCGATCGGTGTGGAAGAACTTGACTGGCCTGCACAGAGCATTCTGTGGAAGAAAACCCATCAGTACACTGGAGTGCAATCTGCCACCAGATTTTAATGACTATACACAGGGGGGAGAGGGTAGTCAGGGGCAGGGAGCAGGAGCCACCCTGTCCCCATGATGATGCGGTGCCAGCCAGGCCATGGTTCAGCACAGAGCCTTGCTTCTGATTTGAACTGATAGTTAAGGGTTTACTTCTCACAACAGGTGTGTAAGCATGCCAGCCAACACTGAATAAAAATTAAACGACCCATGGAGGTTAATCTTGAATTGTTTGGAGTATGATGACTGAGGTTTGTATACCACAACTGTCATAATGTTTGTTGCTGATGTTTTAAACACATTTTATGAATATACATTTTTTGGAGTTGATCTAATTTTACACTCAATCTACCCACTCATGTATTATGTTGGGAAAGCGGCACGATGTATTGAACATTGCTAACATTATGTGAATGGAACATGATAAAGAGAGAGAGAAGAATCCTTGAGGACTAGGAGAGTCTGTATGACAGATATTTAGGAGGAAAAAAGAGATGGAGATTATTCTACACTGCAAAGTGTTAGAGAACACACTTTGGGTGCCCATTAAACCTAAGTGCTGAGTCTAGAACTGGAGGGGCATCAAACATTTCTAAATGTAAAATACCCTTTCGCACAGAGTAAAAACTAAGCTGTGCAGCATTTACATGCAGTTTAAGCACTCCTAAAAACATAAAATTGGTCTAAAGATGACATCTGAGATATGGGTATGATTTGAAACAGGTTATCACGGCCAGAGATCTGGTCAGAGATGTAGGAGGGAGAGAATCCATTAATATACAAACGATTTATCACGTCTATTACCTAACATAGAATTCTGGGCCAGAGTCGTTTTAGTCATAGTTTATGTTTTATAAAGTAACAGGATGCTGTCTTATACAGCTGGCAGACTTAGAATTGCATTACTTTTTTCACTGGGGCAGGTCTCCAAATAGAACAATTACAACCAAAAAAGCACAGTTAAAGCACTGATGAAGATAGTTGTATAATGCATCATATCATCAAGCAGAGAAGTGTTGAAGTAGATCCATGTTATGTTTATGCATCATATAAAAAAGTTAATGTTGTTTTGTACAATATTTAAATCTGTTGCAGAATGTTATCTCCTAGATGAAATCAGTGGACACAATCTTAAGACTTTTGAAAGTGCTTTATCTCACTAATGGACAGATAAAGGTATATGGTAAAATATACTTCGGGACTATGGTGCACTCACAGTCGTAAAATGTGTACTAGAGTGTTGGCTAATCCCTGTAGTTTGTCCTCTAGTTATTCCTCTCATCTGATAATGCTTCCTGTAACTGCTATGAAAGACACAACTCCAAGGCCGTTGTGTCGGTGGATCTATAGGTCTATTAATAGCCAGGCTGTTGTTATCAATAGATCCATCGTGCTCCCACCACCCCCTGCTTCTGTTCTGTTATCAGTGAGAAGCCATATCTTAGCGCTGTCTGTCTCGATGGGACCTACTGCAAGAGACAGGCTTTTTTAGACTCACTGTTTGCCTGCAGGTGGTTGCCTGCAGGGCCATCCATCCACACCACAACCTTGACACTAATGAGTCAATGAGTACGGAAGTTTTGTGGGTTTTTTGTCTTTGTTTCCTGGGGAGCTCCAATCTGCAGAGCGGGGTGGAGGCTTGGGGGGGGGGGGAGAGCGAAAGAGAGAGAGAAAAAGGGGGAGGAGAAAAAGTGAGGGAGAAATGGAGGGAGAGGTAAAACAAGGACGAGAAGGAGTGAGGAGTGGGATGAGTACAAATCAAATCAGGATAAGAGAGGAGGATAAGAGAGGACGGAGGGGAGAGGAGAGATTGTGTTAGCCTGTGATCCCAGTGGGACTGGCTGTGCTTGGATGTTCGACAGTCCTGAGAGCCCCCTGTCCTTCAGCATGGTGTTTGTGTCTGCAGCATTATCTTCAACTTACCACTGAGTAAGCAGCCATTCATGCCCACAGGAACACTACTTTCGCATTTCAATGGCTGCAAAGAACAAGAGCACTACCTCCCTTTCTCTCTCTCTTTCTCTCCCCTCTCCATCTCTCCTTCTCTGGGTCCTCTTCCCTTCTCTTCCCTCCCTTCTCTCTCCTATCCTGTTCTATCTCTCTCTCTCTCTCTCTCTCTACATCCTATAACCCAAAAAAAACACTCAAGAGTGACATCCTGCCTATTACCTTTTCCCACCAAGGAGGATTAAGAGGTTTTAATAATTATTTTGAGTGTAGCAAAGTCGAGAATGTTAGCAGTTGCCTAAAAATTGAGGCAAGCACTTAATAGTGCTTGTGTCATGACTGTCCACTAGAATCCAAATAGGTCAGATCAGCTTTTGCAATGAATAACTTCAAATCAGACCCCCTCTCACCCTTAGAGGGGAAGGGAAAGAACTAGTGGGGTTGGAACTCATGACCTATTAAATCAAGGGAGAAGATTCAGGTCTGTGCTCTCCAAGATTCACTCAAAGGAATGTACTTTGTTTCAATGTGTACTTTTTTTCCTCTGAAAGTCTAAGACGTTCAAAAAGCAAATATTGGAACAATATTTCGTAACATAGAACGCGGGGAATTGGTCAAAGTAGCAATCTATAGAACACTATTGTAATTTTGTGATGTCATAAAAAATGTTATAAAGGAAATACTGTAACTTGGAAAGTACATACCCACTCATACAGTATATGAAGTTTTCAATACTGCCGCTTATTGTATGTAATATGAAAAAAATGACTAAAGTGTTTTTCAGTTAACCTGTTTAGGATAGGGGGGCAGTATTTTTCACGCCGGATAAAAACGTACCGGATTTAATCTGGTTATTACTCCTGCCCAGAAACTAGAATTATGATTATATTATATTATTTGGATGAAAACACCCTACCGTTTCTCAAAACTGTTTTGAATGGTGTCTGTGCAGTATAACAGAACTCATATGGCAGGCCAAAACCTGAGAAGAGTCCATACAAGGAAAGTGCCCTCTCTCGACCATTTTCTTGGCCTTCTATAGCCTCTTTATAAGAAAATAAGAGGATCTCTGCTGTAACGTGACATTTCTAAGGCTCCCATAGGCTCTCAGAAGGCGCCAGAACGGGGATGATGACTCTGCCACGAGTCCCTAAAAAGGCGAAAAACAACAGTAGGGCTTTTGGAAAGTGGTCGTTCTGAGAACAATGACATGGGCGCACGATGCATGTGAAGACTCCATTTATTTCTTTGTTTGAACAAAAACTAAAGGTCTCCCGGGTCGGAACTATTATCGCTATTTTACCCGAAAAATCACATAAAAATTGATTTTAAACAGCGTTTTGGACATGCTTCAAGTATGGTAATGGTATATTTTGAAATTTTTGTCACGTATACGCATAGCGCGCGTCACCCTTCGGATAGTGTCTTGAAACGCAAGAACAAAACGCAGCTATGTTTGGATATAACTATGGATTATTTGGAACCAAAACAACATTTGGGTGTTGAAGTAGAAGTCCTGGGAGTGCATTCCTGACGGGAAGAACAAAGCAAAGGTAATCCAATTTTTCTTATAGTAAATCTGAGTTTGGTGAGTGCCAAAAATGTGCTTTCACCCCGAAAAAGCTATTTTAAAATCTGCGCGATTCCATAAAGGAGTTCTGTATCTATCAATTCCTTTTAAATAATTGTTATGTTTTTTTGTGAACTTGTTTTATCGTGGAGCAATTTTGTAAAGGCAAATTCACCGGAAAGTTTTTGGGATGCTAGTTCCGAACATCACATGCTAATGCGTAAAAAGCAGTTTTGATATAAATCGTCGAACTTGATCTGAACAAAACTTGCATGTATTGCTATAACATATAATGTCCTAGGAGTGTCATCTGATGAAGATCATGTCAGCAAGTTAGTGCTGCAATTTTAGCCCTGTGGTTTTTGGTTTTTATGACTTATGCTACACAGCTTGAAAATGGCTGTGGAATTATTTTTGGCTTAAAGAGGTACTCTCCTGACATAATCTGATGTTTTGCTTTCGCTGTAAAAGCCTTTTAAAATCGGACAATGTGGTTAGATTAACGAGAGTCTTGTCTTTAAAATGGTGTAAAATAGTATATGTTTGAGAAATTGAAGTTATAAGCATTTTTTGAGGTATTTGTTATTATAAAGGCCAGATATTGGCTTGGATTTGTCTTGTCTATATTGAATATATCTTTAAATATTCACAGTGTAGGTTTGAAAAAGTATGTGAACCCCCTAGGCTAATGACTTATCCAAAAGCTAATTGGAGTCAGGGAGTCAGCTATTCCGGTCAAATCATTGAGACGAGATTTGAGATGCTTGGTTAGAGCCGCCTGCTTGCCCTATAAAAAATACTCACAAAATTTGGAGTTTGCAGTATTCACAAGAAGCATTGCCTGGTGTGAACCATGCCTCACGAACAAAAGAGATCTCAGAAGACCTAAGATTAAGAATTGTTGACTTCGTAAAGCTGGAAAGGGTTACAAAGTATCTCTAAACGCGTTGATGTTCATCAGTCCACGTTAAGACAAATTTTCTATAAAATGAGAAAGTTCAAAGCATTGTTCTTCACTTTCCCCTAGGGTGAGCCATCCTGCAACGGTGACCAAGAGCACAGCACAGAATTCCCAATGAGGTTAAGAAGAATCCTAGAGTGTCAGCTAAAGACCTACAGAAATCTCTGGAACATGCTAACATCTCTGTTGATGAGTCTACGATACGTAAAAACACTAAACAAGAATGGTTCATAGGAGGACACCACTAAAGTTAGCCACTACTGTCAAAAAACCGCATTGCTGCAAGTCTGAAGTTTGCAAAAGTGCACCTGGATGTTCCACAGCACTACTGACAAAATATTCTTGGACAGATGAAACTAGGTTGAATTGTTTGGGACGGAATCACGCAACACTTCATGTGTGGAGGAAAAAAGGCATCAGCACACCAACATCAAAACCTCATCCCAACTAAATTATGGTGGAGGGGAGCATCATGGTTTGGGCCTTCTTTTCCTCAGGCCTGAACAGCTTGCTATCATCAACGGAAAAATGAATTCCCAAGTTTATCAAAACATTTTGCAGGAGAATGTTAGGCTATTTATCCGACAATTGAAGCTCAAGAGAAGTTGGGTGACATAACAGGACAACAACCCAAAACACAGAAGTGCGAAATCAACAACAGAATGGCTTCAACAGAAGAAAAATACACCTCTGGAGTGGCCCAGTCAGAGTGTCATGACCTCAACCTGATTGAGATGCTAATGGCATGACCCTCAAGAGAGCAGTTCACACCAGACATCCCAAGAATATTGGCTTGACTGAAACAGTTTTGTAAAGAGTAATGTGTCCAAAATTCCTTCTGGCCGTTGTACAAGAGTCTGATCACAACTTCTGAGAAAACCTTTGGGTCAGGTTATTGCTGCCAAAAGGAGGGTCAAACAATTATTGAATCCAAAGGTTCACATACTTTTCCCACCCTGCACTGTGAATGTTTATGTGGTGTGTTCAATAAAGACATGAAAACATATTGTTTGTGTGTTATTAGTTTAAGCAGACGACTTCTACTTTTCCAAACGGCGTCAACACCACAACACCACAGCGGTTTCACCCAAGCTAGCCAACTTTACCAACTAGCAGTACTGTAGAAACTAAATACATTACAACAGAACGTTTGATTAGTGTAATGTTAGCTTACATAGTTGTCTTTGTATCAAAGATAAAGGTAAACGCAAGCCATTGCTTAGCTACAGCCAAGTCTACCAGCTAGCAGTACTGTATCATTTTTAGTCAATAAAATTTTTGCAACGTAAGCTAACTTTCTGAACTTTCGAGATGTGTTGTCCACTTGTAGCTGCAGCACCAACTTTGTGTTAGCTAGCCAACGTTTAATTACTTCTGCGTTATGAAAGGAACTAGACACAGACGAATGATCCATTGGTATTTTGTTTGTAACCAAGTATTAGTCTAACCGCGTGTTATTGGATGCTAGCATGCTAGTTAGCTATAGAAGGGCGTCATAAGGGATCACGCTGTGCACTGGGTGGGTTTCAGGAAGAAATACTGTACCAAGTTATCTAGCTGAATAAACTAAGTTTGAGCGCTAGTTCCTGGAAAATATTGGAACCACTGTAGTTTACATCACATTATAATTTCCTAAAAGTGGAAGTTGTAAAAATTATATTTGGAGTGTTTCATTGAATGGTTAGTGAGGTAGCCCTGCTCTCTCGTCCCAGTTGTTTAGTTAATTTTCATTCCAATCTCTTTTGCAGTTAAGCGCAGCCTCCTGTAGCCTGTCAACTATGTGTCTTGTCTATCCCTGTTCTCCTCCCCTCTCTGCACAGGCCACACAAACGCTTCTCGCGACCAAGTGGCCGCTGCCCACTCTATGGTAGTCCCAGCGCCCTCGACCCGTGGAGTTCCAGGTCTCCAGCCTCTGGAACTGCCTTGGTCCTCGCGGTCAACAAGGCAGAGTTCATCTCAGCCTATGGAGTACCCTCCAGTCCCTCGACTTCTTGGCGCTGACGGAAACATGGATTACCACAGAAAACACTGCTACTCCTGGGCTCTCTCTCTCGTCTGACCACGTGTTTCGCATGCCCGAGAGAGCATCTGGTCAGTGGTGTGGTGGCACTAGAATCCTCATCTCTCCCAAGTGGACTTTCTCTTTCTCCCCTGACCCATCTGTCCCATCGCCTCCTTTGGAATTCCATGCTGTCACAGTTACCATGCCCTTTCACAGCTTAACATCCTTATCACATTTGTCGCCCTCCAGTTCCCTTGGAGAGTTCATCAATGAGCTTGGCCTTGATAAGTTCCTTTCCTGAGGATGGCTCACCTCTCACAGTTCTGGGTGACTTTAACCTCTCTGGGCTGGGTGGACGAAATCGTCTCACCTACGCAACAGCCAGTGTAATCCCAAGTGGCGCGATATTCAAATATCTTAGAAAATGCTATTACTTCCAATTTCTCAAACATATGACTATTTTACAACATTTTAAAGACAAGACTGTCGTTAATCTAACCACACTGTCCGGATTTCAAAAAGGCTTTACAACGAAAGCAAAACGTTAGATTATGTCAAAGCAGAGTACCCAGCCAGAAATAATCAGACACCCATTTTTCAAGCAAGCATATAATGTCACATAAACCCCAAACCACAGCTAAATGCAGCACTAACCTTTGATGATCTTCATCAGATGACAATCCTAGGACATTATGTTATACAATACATGCATGTTTTGTTCAATCAAGTTCATATTTATATCAAAAAACAGCTTTTACATTAGCATGATACGTTCAGAACTAGCATACTTCCGTGTGAATTTACTAAATTACTCACGATAAACGTTCACAAAAAAAACATAACAATTATTTCTTAAGATTATAGATACAGAACTCCCCTTTATGCACTCGCTATGTCCGATTTTAAAAATAGCTTTGGGTGAAAGCACATTTTGCAATATTCTGAGTAGATAGCCCCCGCATCTCACAGGGGCCTAGCTATTTAGTCAAATTCACCAAGTTTAGCCCTCACCAAAGTCAGATTTACTATAAGAAAAAAATGTTATTACCTTTGCTGTTCTTCGTCGGAATGCACTCCCAGGACTTCTAATAATATAATACTATAATCCATAGTTATGTTCAAAATATCCTCTCTGTTTTGTTTGTGTGTTCAAGACACATATCCGAAGGGATAAAGAGTGTGACGCCCCTGTACGCTTTTGCTTTGACAAAAAAACAAAAAAATTCTAAATAATTCAATTTCCGTACTTGAAGCACAACCGGGCTGTTTAAAATCAACTTTATGCAATTTTCCTCGTAAAAAAAGCGATATTATTCCGACCAGAAAAGCGTGTTTACATTCAAAGAGAGAGAAAATAAAAAACATGGGGTCACCTCAGTGCATGCGCCTCCAGTCTCATTTGTCCTCTGATAGACCACTCTATCAAAAGGGCGCTTATGTTTTTCAGCCAGGGGCTGCAAAAACATCATTCAGCTTTTTCCCGGGTTCTGAGAGCCTATGGGGCCGTAGGAAGTGTCACGTTACAAACCAAAGATCCTACATTTTCAATAAAGAGAGTCAAGATGCCCCAAGGAATGGTCAGAGAGGGCACTTCCTAATACAGAATCTTCTCAGGTTTTCTGCCTGCCATGCAGTTCTGTTATACTCACAGACACCATTTAAACAGTTTTGAGAAACTTTTTTGCGAGGGTGTTTTCTATCCAAAGCCAATAAATTATATGCATATTCTAGTTTCTGGGAGTAGTAATAACCAAGATTAAATCGGGAACGTTTTTATCCCTAGTGTAAATACGTGCCCCCCTAGCCCTAACAGGTTAACCTGGGTCAAACAAAATGGCATAAAATTCGATTTTAACCTGTTAGGCTGGGGCAGTATTTTCACCGCTTACACTGAATAGAAAACACCCTAAAGTTTCTAAAACTGTTTGAATGGTGTCTGTGGTATAACAGAACTCCTGGCACGGCAAAAAAAACCGAGAAGATTTCCCTACAGGAAGTGACCCGCTCTGACAAGTTCTTGTTCTTCTTTGGCTCTCTTTAATGAACTGAGGATCTTTGCTGTAACGTGACACTTCCTACGGCTCCCATAGGCCTCAGAATCCGGGAGTGATGTCAATTCCAGCCACTGGCTGAAAAACATTAGCGCTTTTGGTAAGTGCTCTTGGTAAGTGCTCTATCAGAGGACAATGGGACTGAGGCCGCATACCCAGCCTCCACATGTTTTTACTTCTCTCCTCTCTTTGAACCTAAACACGCTTCCCGGTTCGGAATATTATCGCTTTTTCGAAAAACTTCATAAAAATTCGATTTTAACCAATAACATTTGTTATTGAAGTGAAGTCCTGGGGAGTGCATTCTGACGAAAGAACAGCAAAGGTAATAACATTTTTTCTTATAGTAAATCTGACTTTGGTGAGGCTAAAACTTGGTGGGTGTCTAAATAACTACCCTTGATGCCGGGCTATCTACTCAGAATAAATTGCAAAATGTGCTTTCACCGAAAAGCTATTTTAACCTGTTAGGGCTAGGGGGCGGTATTTGGAAAACGGCTTGGATAAAAAACCGTACCCGATTTTTAATCTGGTTACCTACTCCTGCCCAGTAACTAGAATATGCATATAATTATTGGCTTTGGATAGAAAAAAACACCCTAAAGTTTCTAAAACTGTTTGAATGGTGTCTGTAGTATAACAGAACTCAAATGGCAGGTCAAAACCTGAGAAGATTCTGTACAGGAAGTACCATTTCCTTGAACTTCTTTGCCATCTCTATCAACCTTACAAAGGAAAGCTTTCTTTTCCTTTGTCTGTTTACCCAAAAAGGATATTCCCGGGTCGGAATATTATCGCTTTTTACGAAAAATGGCATAAAAATGGATTTTAAACAGCGGTTGAAGCATGCCAAAGTACGAATGTGGAATATTTTATGATTTTTTTGTCACTAATTGCGCCATGTCGTTAACCCTGATTTACCATTTCGGATACAGTTTCTGGAACGCATACGAACAAAACGCCGCTATTCGGATATAACGATGGATTATTTGGGACCAAACCAACATTTCTTATTGAAATAGCAGTCCTGGGAGTGCATTCTGACGAAGACAACAAAAAGGTAATCAAACTTTGTAATAGTAAATCAGATTTTGGTGAAGGCTAAACTTGCCGGGTGTTCTAAATAGCTAGCCCGTGATGGCTGGGCTATGTACTTAGAATATTGCGCAAAATGTGCTTTCACCAAAAAGCTATTTTAAAATCGGATATATCGTGCATAGGGGAGGAGTTCTGTGCATCTATAATTCTTAAAATAATTGTTATGCTCTTTTGTGAACGTTTATCGTTAGTAATTTTGTAAATTGTTAGTAAATTCCCGGAAGTTTTACTTGCGGCGTATGCTAGTTCTGAACGTCACATGCCAATGTAAAAGCTGTTTTTTGATATAAATATGAACTTGATTGAACAAAAAACATGCATGTATTGTATAACATAATGTCCTAGGGTTTCATCTGATGAAGTTCAACAAAGGTTAGTGCTGCATTTAGCTGTGGTTTGAGTTTTTGTGACATTATATGCGAGCTTGGAAAATGGGTGTCTGATTAGCCTGGCTGGTTCCTCTGCCGTCATAATCTCATCGTTTTGCTTTTCGATTGTAAAGCCTTTTTAAATCCCGGACGGTGTGGTTAGATTAACGAGTCTTGTCCTTTAAAATGTTGTAAAATATCATGTTTGAGAAATTGAAAGTTATAGCATTTCTAAGGTATTTGATAACACGCCCATGGGATTCCACTGGCTATTGGTAGGTGGGACGAAATCGTCCCGACTGGCCCTAGAGAAGTTAAGTCAAACAAAACCTCTGGTCCCTCTCAACAGTGCCCTACCCTGTGCTTTGACCCCCCTTCTCCCCTCTCTTCTCCCAGATGAAAGATCTTCTCAGACGGCCGGCCCCCTATAACCCGCCCGCTGACCCTATCCCCTCACTCTCTTCTCAGACCATTTCGGAGACCTTCTTACCTCACCCTCGCTCATCAATTCATCCTTGACCGCTGGCTACCGTCACTTCCGTCAAGGCTCTCAGAGAAGCCAGGAGTTGCACCCCCTTCTGAAAAAACCTACACTCGATCCCTCCGATATCAACAACTACAGACCACATCCCTTCTTTCTTTTCTCTCCAAAACTCTCGAACGTTCCGTCCCTTGGCCAGCTATCTTGCTATCGGGCCTCAGAATTACCTTCTTGATCCAAATCAGTCAGGGTTTCAAGACTGGTCCTCAACTCGAGACTGCTCCTTCTCTGTGTCACGAGGCTCTCCGCGCTGCTAAAGCTAACTCTCTCCTCTGCTCTCATCCTTCTAAGCAGACCTATCTCCCGGCCGCTCTTTGATACTGTGAACCACCAGATCCTCCTCTCCACCTCTCCGGAGTTGGGCATCTCCGGCGCAAGCTCCACGCCCGGATGCGTCTACCTGACAGGTCGCTCATACCAGGTGGCGTGGCGAGAATCTATCTCCGCACCACGTGCTCCTCACCACTGAAGTGTCCCCCAGGGCTCTGTTCTCAGTCCCTCTCCTATTCCCTCCTTTATACACCAAGTCACTTTGGCTCTGTCATATCCTCCACATCGTCTCTCCTATCATTGCCTATGCATTGGCACACACAATTAATCACTTCTCCTTTCCCCTTCTGATAACCAGGTGGCGAAATCCGCATCTCTGCATGTCTGGCAGACATATCAGTGTGGGATGACGGATCACCACCTCTCAAGCTGACTCGGCACGGAGCTGCTTTTCCTCCCCGGAAGGACCGCCCGTTCCATGATCCGCCATCACGGTTGACAACTCCCTTTGTGTCCTCCTCCCCAGAGTGCTAAGAACCTTTGCGTGACCCTGGACAACACCAGCCGTTCTCCACTAACATCAAGGCAGTGACCCGATCCTGTAGGTTCATGCTCTACAACATTCGCAGAGTACGACCCACCTCACACAGTACGGCGCAGGTCTCGATCCAGGCACTTGTCATCTCCCAATCTGGATTATGCAACTCGCTGTTGGCTGGGCTCCCTGCCTGTGCCATTAAACTCCCCTACAACTCATCCAGAACGCCGCCTTCCGCAGGTCTGGTGTTCCAACACCAAATTCTCAAATCTCCCACGCCTCTCCTTCCACTGGCTTCCAGTTAAGGCTGTATCCGCTACAAGACCATGGTGCTTCAGCCTACGGAGCCAGTGAGGGGAACGCGCACCTCGTAACACTTTCAGGCTCTGGATCAGTCCTTTACACCCAAACGAGGGCTTTTCTGCGGCTCATCCACCGCTGGCCTTTTGGCCCCCTACCTCTGAGGAAGCACAGTTCCCGCTCAGCCCAGTCAAAAGCTTCGCTGCTCTGGCACCCCCTATGGTGGAATAAGCTCCCATCACTGCTCAGGACAGCGGAGTCAATCACCACCTTCCTTTCGAGACAATTCCTGAAACCCCACCTCTTTAAGGAATACCTAGGATAGGATAAATTAATCCTTCTAATCCCCCTAAAATATTTAGATGCACTATTGTAAAGTGGACATTTTCCACTGGATATCATAAGGGTGAAAGCACCAATTTGTAAGTCGCTCTCGATAAGAGCGTCTGCTAAATGACTTAAATGTAAAATGTAAATGTTACATCTATTTAAGACCGCTCCGCACTGCTCTGAGACAAACATTGGGACTGGTCTTGATAAATCAATGAGATTTTCATTTTTCTCGATTTGGGTACTGGTTAAACTACAATCAACGATTAGGGTGTAGAAATGTTTATGCTCTTTAGTGTAACCTTTATTTAACTAGGGCAAGTCAGTTAGGAACAAATTCTTATTTACAAAAGAGCAGCCTACTTCCTCTTCCCCCTCTGAGGGAATTGAACCCCTGGTCTCCACGGCGTTACCACTACACAGGGATTCTTTTGCGAAATAGCCAAGTACTGGTGGCCTACACTGACTGTCACTCGTTTTTCTTGGAATAAATATAAACCTGTTAATATAAAACACCACGCTAATATTAATCAAATTAATTAAGCAACATTTCTTAAAATCAAGTCCCATATATTATATTCTTACAAAAAGGTTTTTCTCTAGTACAGCCACTATTGAAGGCTATCAAATGCTTCTCAAAGATGCCCTCTGGTGGTCAAACTAGCACTCAACTAAAGGGCTTTAATGGTACCGAGTTGGCACTCGAAATAACATGCCATGAATTCCCTGTGCACCACGCCAGCTGTGCTTCAGTACGTTTGCAGATTTTAAAGGACGAACCACTGTACGCTGATTCGGTGAATGAGTTTAGAAGCGGAATTTATAGGAGATGTTGTACCCACTGTGACTATTAAAACCTACCTTTTAAAGCCCTCCATCTAGACGTTCCGGCTAAGCGGAACACACTGTCCAATAATCAATGATAGGCGTGGCGCGAATTACAAATTCCTCAAAAAATACAGAAAAAACTGTATCAAACATATGACTATTTCCAGCATTTTTTAAAGACAATACTCTCCTTTTTATCTAACCACACTGTACGATTTCAAAAAAGGCTTTGTGAAAGCAAACCATTAGATTATGTCAGCAGATACCCAAAATAATCAACACCCATTTTCTATTATAATGTCACAAAAACCCAGAAGACAGCTAAATGCAGCACTAACCTTTTGATGATCTTCATCAGATACAACCCTAAATATATTGTTATACAATACATACATGTTTTGTTCAATTAAGTTCATGTTTATATCAAAAACCAGCTTTTTACATTAGCATACGTTCCAAACTAGCCATACCCCCATAAACTTCGGGAATTTGCTAACAATTTACTAAATTATATAACATAACAATTATTTAAAATTATGATATAACTCCTCTATGCCTCGATATGTCCGGTTTAAAATAGCTTTTTGGTGAAAGCACATTTTTTTAATATTCTAAGTAAATAGCCCGAACATCACGGGCTAACTATTTTATAACACCCGGCAAGTTAGCACTCACCAATATCAGATTTACTATTATAAAAGTTTGATTACCTTTTGTTGTCTTAGTCTCTCCACTCTACTTCAACTAAATGTTGGTTTGGTTAAAATAATCCATCGTTATTCGGTAAAACGTTCTCGAACACTATCCGGAATGGTAAAGAAGAATTCGTGCGCATGGGCCAATTAATACAATCTAAATATTCCATTACCGGTGCCGAAGCATGTCAACCACTGTTTAAAATCTATTTCTATGCCATTTTCTCGTTAAAAAATAATACTATTCCGACCGGGAATGTCCATTTAGCTAAACAGAGGAAAGAAAACAAAGCTTTCGGTTCGACGCAGACACGAGCCTGAGTCTCACAGTACTGTAACCAGCCACTACCCGCAGCTACTTTGTTTCAACCAGAGCCTGCAAGCCACGATTCAGTTTTGCCGCCTTCTGAGAGCCTATGCACCTAAGATTGTCACAGGACCCCTATCCTCACTCTTCAATAAACAGACCACACCTTATCAAGACAGGCCCTATGGAAATCTTCTCAGGTTTTTACTGCCATATGAGTTCTGACATACTCACAGACACCATTCAAACAGTTTTAGAAACTTTGGGTGTTTTCTATCCGCCAATAATTATATGCATATTTTAGTTACTGGGCGGGATATAACCATTACATTGTTTTTATCAACCGTAAATAGCCATAACGGTTAACGAAGCCGTGGATATTAGCATTCAACAAAATAATGCAAACCACACTTGTTTAACCACAGAAAAGGTGACTGGGAATATTGCCAAATACAAACAGTGTAGTTATTCCCTCCTCAAGGCAATCAAACAAGCAACCATGTCCAGTATAGAGACAAAGTGGAGTCGCAATTCAATGGCTCAAAAAACAAAAGCGTATGTGGCAGGGTCTACAGACAATCACGGACTACAAAAGGGAAAACCCCCCGTCCATGACACGGCGTCTTGCTTCCAACAAACTAAACACCTTCTTTCCTTGAGGATAATACAGTGCCACCTGGCCCGCTACCTGGACTGTGACTCTCATACTCCGTACGTGAGCTAAACATTTAAATGTGTTAATCCTCTGAGCTGCAGGCCCAGATGGCATTAACCCGTCCTCAGAGCATGCGCAGACCAGCTGGCTGGTGTTGTTTACGGACATAATCAATCTCTCCCTATCCCAGTCTGCTGTTACCACATCTTCAATACACCATTGTTCCTTTACCCAGAATGCATATTTAACTAAATGACTATGGCCCCTCGTAACAGTCACTTCTGTCATCATGAAGTGCTTAACTAATTGAGATCCTATCACCTCCACCTTACCTGTCACCCTAACCCCACTTCAATTTGTTTACCACTTCCAATATGTCCACAGGCAGTGCAATCTTCATCAGACTGCACACTGCTCTATCCCCATCTGACAAGAGGAATACTATATGTAAACGCTGTTCATTGACTATAGCTCAGCGTTCAACACCATACTACCCTCCAAGCTTATCATTAAGCTTGAGGCCCTGGAGTCTCGCCTCGTTCAGTGGGTCCTGGACTTCCTGACGGGCCGCCTCAAGTTAATGAATAAAAATTTTCCGCTGATCCCCCCTTGAGGGCCCCCACAAAGTGCGTGCTCAGCCCCTCCTGTACTCAACTCAATCATCAAGTTTGCAGGCGCACACAACAGTAGTAGAGGGGTTATACCAAATTTTGAACGGCCTACGGGTAGGAGGTGAGGCTCTTGGAGTGTGGTGTAAGAAAACAACCCCTCTCCGCCACGTCAAAACAAAGGAGATGAGCGTGTACTTCAGGAAAGGAGGGCCACCCCTATCCACAGCCAGCCAGGACAGTGGAGAAGGTGGAAAGTTTTAAGTTCCTCGTCCTACACACAGACAAACTGCAAATGTCCACCCACATAGACAGTGTGTTGAAGAAGGCACAGTAGCGCCTCTTCAACCTCAGGGAAGCTGAAAAATTTCTTTTCACTCAAAACCCTCACAAACTTTTGCAGATGCACAATTGAGAATGTTCTTATTGGGCTGTTTAGTCTTAAACAAATCTACTTTGAAACAAAAGTATACTTCACACGATGGTTATGAAAAAACACCTGTACCATTTCAGATATAGGTTAAAAAAAGTATTCAATTTTGAGTTTGCATCCCAATATTACACTGTATACTCGATTACATCACAGAAACAAAATATAACAAAACTGTGTACATTAAACACCTGATTTTCTTTAAATTGTTATAAATTATGAAATTCTAAAAATATTAATAACATTCCACCCATAAGGCCACAAAACATCATTTGACTGCAGGAAATGGCTGCCAAACGTTTCCTAAGTTCCTCCATTTTTGTAATGTTATGGAACGTTCTCAAATAGTTCAAAACATTAAGAAACCAATGTTCTTCTGTGGGAATTTTATACTTCAACTGTGCTTCTTACAGGTTTCCTCATGGTTTTATTTAAAGTTGGGTTGTACAGAGAAATGTTAAAGAAAGCGTTTGTGATGTTTCACGACATTTCTAAGAATGTTATTTAAAAACATACATTTACGTTCTCACAAGGTGCAGAAAACATTCCCCTAAATGCATTTTCAAAAACTTTATTCTAAAATGTTATTTAAAAACATAAACTTTGTTGATTCTCAGCATCAACAAAACTCTATCCTCTATCTTGTTAAGTTTGTTACGGTGTTGTTGGCCATGCAGGTTAATTCGGGCATTCTTGATCTTAATGAGTGCTTTGTTTCCCTTTGAAATAGAGTCTGTTTGAATATACTTTCTTAACAAATAAACAATGGCATGCATTTCCGACCATGTTGTGTCAACCAGATAGGCAGTCACAACACAAAAAACCTCCTAGATGATGTGAAGGTAAAGGGTTTAAACTCAGCAAATGTATACATATGTATATATACAATATAAGGCTATGTTTAAAAACAAAACGTGGGAGATTTACTGTTTGTTTTTAGATGAATTCATGTTTAAAGGTAAAAAAAAATTGTATAAAAAAAAAAAAGTATTTTTGTAGAAAATGATCTAATCATTTTGTTTTGTAATCTTTTAAATGATATCAAATTCAACCTTTTCATTTTTTTTTTTTTTTTCCAGTGATGAAAAAGAGATGGATGTCCGTGGTAGGGGTGGTCATGCCAAAATGGGTCGAACTTTTACAGCACCTCCTTATCTCCTCCTTTAGTGTTTTGGAATTCAAGGTCCAAAAAAAGTAACTTCTGACCATTTCTTCCATTGCCGAAACATGTATGGAATTCATATGGATTTATCCAAAAATATTCTCTGAACCTCCCTGCAACCCGGTGAAAAAATAAAAAGTTCCCAGAACAGGCTTAAAATTTTCACTTCTGTTCTCCAGAAAGAAAAAAATCTGTTTTACCGTTCAGGAAACGTGTGTGGGGCGATTTCTATGTCCCCCACAACCAATGTAGAAAAAAACACATAACGGGAATAGTGTACCTATTTGACTTGGGAAATCAGGTAGTGATTGCCCATACTGGGTCGTTTTTACACTCACAGATCGGGAGCCCTGGCTCCAGCATCTAATAGAGAGACCCTGGACATAGACACAGAGTGTATAGAATTTAGTATACCCGGGTAGGAGGGGTTGCAGCATCCCCAATAACAGACACAAGATAGAATAACAGGCAGAGCTGTTTTGCATAGAAGTCTAGTCTAGTGGCCCTTGTACTGTAATGATGGTTCATGCAACATTCTGGTGAAGTGTTCTTTAGGTATATTTCCAGCCCTTCAAGTTTAAATACATTAATAGCACATTCTCATACAATGTTGGTGCAATGTTAAGTGGCTACCCGGTCCCCGGTAAAAACTGATTTCTTTTTGTTTCTTCTTTTTTTTTTTAAGAGGCTCTGGGCTATGACCTCCGAGGGTGTGTAAAGATAGGTGTGTGTGAGCTACAAACTGTGGATTGGTTGAGGGTGGACAAATTGAGCAGTAAAAATGGGTCAGTGAGGGAGTGAAGTACTGTGCCATGCCATCATTCTCTGGGTTCTTACTCAAGCGCCTGTCGACGGACCGAGGCAGATGGGAGACATAAAATGCCCATTCCCTTTTGACAAGGTGAAGTCTGTCCAATGTTACGGAAAAAAACAGTCACAGGGGTAATGTTTTCAGCCAAGACATAAATGTCTCCTTCATAGAAGTCCTGGATGTCATTCCCATTAGATTTGATGTTACAGATATACAGTAGATGGCTATGTTGTGGGGGCAACGTATGTTGTAGTGTAAAATAGCCGTATGCTTTGGCTGTGGTATCCTCAATGCCACTTTTGCATTACATGTTAGCGCAAAAACAATTAGCTCCAACACACTCTTTATTCCAAATCCCCCTAAAAAGACACAATCATATGTATTAAATGTCATTTTTTTCTTAGCAAAATCTCTGTGCTGTCCCTTCCATTGAAGCAGGTAGGATTGCCCTTAGCATGAATCAGCAAGCAATGATTAGGCAGAGAGAAAAAGAAGTAGCTCCTCGCCGACAGCTTTGATCTGCTGATCCAACATCTCACCCTCTGGCAAGGCTTCCGCCACAACAACCCCTGCCTATATATACACACCATATCCTAATATTCTCTCTCTCTCTCTCTCCTCTCTCTCATCCTCCTTTAATGTGTGTGTGGACTTAACCACAAATGTCACAAATATGACATAAACCTTGTGCTTTTTGGGAGACATAATTACCTCACTTTATGAAGGGGCGCCTTTATAAATCCTATTAAACTGAGGCATTTCACAAAGCATTATAACTCTGTCATGCATCTTGTTAGAGCTTTGCAATGCCCAGGATATTGAGTTTCGATTCCCAGTACCACCCATACGTAAAATATTTTCACACATGACTGTAAGTAACGTTGAGATAATATAATATATACAATTTAGCTAAGGCGCTTTTTATGTTTCACTAAAACCTTTTTTCTTGGATGGTGTAAGGCTCTGGGTGTAGTGGGTGCGAAAGTCAGGCGCAGGGAAGCAGAGAAAGTACAGGGTAAAGTGTTCTTTAATTTGCTAACACGGCGAACATAAGCCAACCCCACGAAAATACAGGGGGCGCACACACAAAAACAAATGCCCCTAAAACACTGGGGACTGAAACAGTCCCGGAGAGAGAGATAACCAACGACCGAAAAAAACGTCAGGACACAAGCGTGCACAGTAGCAACACAAACAATCCCGACACTGGCCATCAGGCATGGGTCTACTGGCCTAAAATAACCCGACTAATCAGCCTAACACAAAACAGGTGAAACCAATAAACAGAAAGGGGAAAAAAATGGAATCAGTGGCAGCTAGTAGCGGTGCGACTTACCTATTGGCCGAGATTGTAAAATGAAAGAGGAATACGTAATAATACGAAGTGAATGGAGTTCCTTCATCTTCTCCTATTTTACGTGTTTCTGGCGCAACACAGAAAAAGGACCTCTATCCAAATGGTGTGACAAAGGCATTTCCTAACCAGACCTGCTATACTGTTTTTCGTTACTTCGAGAAACCAACATGCAGTACCTAAAGCAGGAAGAGAGGCAAGAACCATTGTCCACCAGCTACTAGGAACAAAGCTTACACTGTTGTCAATGCCCTGTGTAATGTTCAACGTAATTGCATTGCTGGAAACTTTTTTTAAAATTCATGTATTTGTATTGTTTCAAAAATGTACAAAAAAAGGACATGTATATAGTCCAAACATGTATTTAATGTTTATTTGTTTTAGCTGTTAGTGATAATTCCCTAAAGTGTTAATACATTTGTGTTTACATCATTGGGCCTTTTATGTATGTGTTATAAATTACGAAATGGGTCTGATTTTACAAATTAGCCGTAATTTCCGGACTATTAAGCACACCTTGAATATAAGCCGGCACCCACTGAATTTAATTTTTTTTTATTTATTTGAAACATAAATAAGCCACACGATGTCTATAAGCCGCAGGTGCCTACCGGTAACATTTGAAACAAATGAACTTTTTTTACACATTGGTAGGTGTAACTGAAACACGGCTTGTAACAAAAAATAAATATGCTTTAACGAAACACAGCTTCTTGCAACAAACAAAAATAATAGGCTTTAATTGTGAAACACGGCTTGTAGCAAAAAAAAATAACAAATAAAATTGAAGCAGTAAGCTTTTAGTTGTCTTTTTGCACTGAGTCAATTCCTCACCTGTTTCCAATGTCTTATCATCGACTCACGTCACGCTCCCGAAGCTCCTGGCAAGCAGCAGCTCTATTTCCTTTTCCAACAGCCAGATCAATCCCTGTAACGGTTTGTAAATCGCAATAGGACCAACGCACTTGGAGGAATGTGGATGCTCATCTTGTATTTATTTTCAAACAAAGTGAACACCAAAAATAACAAAAGACAGTAGAACTCTCACGAACAACAAAAACAGTCTTGTCAGGCTCTCACACACATAAAACAAGAAAAACAATCTCCCCCACACAACAACACCAAAAAAACCAAAAACAAATTTACCCATATATAGGACTCTCAATCAGAGGCAAACTGAGAAACCTGCCTCCCAATTGAGTCCAACCCCCCATCAACCTAAAAACAACTAGAAATACAACAAAACCAGAAAGAACAAGAAATACAAAAAACATAGACCGAAAACCCAGAAATAATAAATCAAATAACCCTACTACATACACCACTACCACGGAAACACATAAACAAAAGGGGCTACCCTCTCCCCGCCACATCTTTGACCAAAACTACAGTAGCAAATACTTAAACTGGTCAGGGACGCGAATCACCTTCAATCCAAAGCTGCATCATATGCATCTCCGTGTCTTGCCATGATGAGGGTGACAAAATGACTACCGTAATCCCAGAATGATGATGGAAGTTTGAGAGGCTTCGATTTAATCTAAACAGTAAACAAAAAAAGTTCTTTTGACCTTAACCCGTTCCGGGACAATTTCAATGGTCTAATGAAGCTTCATGTGCCGTCAAAAAAAAAACTGAGCAACGTCACAGCATCGTGTTTTTTTTTTTGGAGAAAAAAATGCGAAGCCGGGAAAAAATCCATATATTAGCCGCGCATTGTTTGGGCTCCGCCGCGAGGTTCAAAGCCTCCGGGAAAAAAAAGTTGTGGCTTATAGTCCGGAATTCTTACGGTGGAAGTATAGTGTCCAAATGATGCTAGGCATTTATACGCATCGTTATCAATTACCAAATGGGTCTGACTTTTATTGTAAATACAGCGCTATATGATATAAGTCATTTATGTATGTAAGTTATGAATGACCAAAAGGATTGTCTGATTTTAAATTAAGTACAAAGCGTCATGATATAGTCTCTTTTTATGAAGGTAGTTACGAATGACTGAACGTGTGTCTCACTTCCAAACTAGTATTACATCGACACTTAATAAAGTGTTAATAAATGGTTATTAACATTCTCCTTGCTTCTTTAATGAAGGTTTCATTCATGATCCACAGGTTACTGTAGGGGGTGAAAGGTATTTGAATGGGTTGATGGACGTGCAACGTGCGTGCGTGCAAGTGCATGCGTGTGTGTGTGGAGAGAATCAAGCTGATTTTGGGAGTAGTTCAACCTGGAGTTTCACTACTAACCAGGAAATTCTTCTTTCTGTTCCCCAGGGCTTCGATTACAACCTGTTACAATGGTGCAACCTCCGTTACATTTTGTGGCTTATCTTTCAGCTGGGGAGTTGGTGAATGTGTCAAAAAGATCTGAAACTGGGCCCAGCACCACGTTAGGTATAGCTTAGTTTTTGTTGTGTGCATGTTTGTGTGTACTGAGGAACATGTAACTTGGTTCCAGAAGAAAGACACTTTTAATTTTTTTTAAATTGGGTGCTTTTTTTTTATCAAGGTAAGTGTGTTTCTTGTTGAAATGTCGTCCCCAGGCTATTCCACCTTCACAGCACATATTATCCTGCGATATCAAATTCATTAAAATTGGTCTTAGTGGTAGTGAGGACTATAGAATTCCTTATAGGAGTGGACCTTTAATGAAAGTAAAGTATTTGTCAACGTTACTACTAAACACAGTCAAAGTCATAATTATTGCTAAACCCCTGACCATTTCCACAATTCCCATCTTAAAAATGATTTTAAACCCAACCCTAACTAATGAAAAAGCCAAGTTTGATGCGCTGGTTCCACCAGGATCTGTGGAAGTGTTCTGGAGAACAAGATTAGGTGTAATGTGACTAACCTGAAGATCATTATTTTAAAGTGTATGCCATCCTTCAAACGTGCAATACGTCAAATTTTTATAAAAAAAGCACACATGTTTATAGCCATAATCGGCATAGTGGGTTGCGTCACATTTGGATATTGGTGATTATGTCGCTTTTTGCTATTAGGGGCAAGCACATTTATGAACCCCTTTTATGCATGACATATGGTTATAGATGCTTTGTAACACATTTATGTAATGCCTTTTAAGAGCTTTGAAACATAATTTAAAGCGGACCCCTGGACCTCACATGCTGTACCATCCATACAGCCTCCGAATGGGCTATGACACAGGAAGGCGTATGACAAAGCTCCTCCCTTTCGGTCCCCTCTACTTTCGTTGTAGTAAGCATCCATTCTTTAGTAACTGCCGCATAAGCCTTTTTTTGGTTTAGAATTGATGAAATCGGAAGATAAACATTTGCATTATTGGCAGATGAAGTTAAAATTTCCTACCATGTAAACCAATCTCCCCTGCATTTCATACTGGGTGACTGCCAAAATGGGACCGTTTGTTTTACGCGCGTTCCCTTTGTTGTGCTAGATGAATATATGACGTTGGTGTTATGGCCCCCTTAGCAGCATAGACACGTCATTGCTGTAGAGCTGCCTTTGTAAAGGTGTTGCTAATTTTATTTTTTGTGGTATTACAGCAATCCTTCTTTAACTCCGGCACAACGTACACAATAGACAAAAATGGCACTGGACAAATAATCATAGTTTTTTAAGTAAATTTTTTCTGGTGTCCCCATAACGCATCATTCCACTCCGTGGTGGCTGGTTGGCTCCTAAATATTTCATTTTAGTGGGATGACATACACATAGACCCAGTTTGATTTTGATTTATATATTCCCTCTCTCTCTCTCTTCTGCTCCCTCTTCAATTCCTGGATTCTCTTTTTTTGAGCGAGAGCCTTCCTCCCCCATACGACCGTCTGTGCTCAGTCAGAGTTCTCACATTTCATCTCACGGCCTTCTGGATTATGTCACAGTCTTGGCCATTAGGGTATGCTTTCTTCTTCAGCCCCAAGACCTTTTCACCTTTTATCTATCTCGTGTTTGCCTGGCTACCAGCACCTCCCGCAATCCCTTTTTTTAAAGAGTGACTGCCCCTTTAAAAAAAAGCAAAGAATCCCTTGAAAATGGCCTAGGTGGCATCGATGGGCGAGTCGTAGAAACTGTTATTCCCTCTAGTGTCAAAATTGACTCGCTGTAAAGTGTGTATAGGGATCATTTTGGTCGTCATTAAGCTCGCTTGTTAGGTCAAAACCTGAGTTTGGAACATCTGTGCACCGGGCTACAATCGGTAAAATGAAGGTTGGGTTTTGATTTTACGCATGTCCATTTACCTACACTAACATGGGGGTGAACAGCTGCGATGATTGCCTCAACAGTTATTGTGACTTCAGGACAAGAACTGCTTCAGCTTCTCCGCTTGACTCCATTTACATAAGACAAACAACACATCACACATTTTTTACTTGAGAAATACTGCAAAAAACACCTTAGAAGGCTTGGATGTGTAAATTAAGTGCGTAACTAAAATATGCATTTCACAAAAATGAATTACAGATTTCTTAGAGCTATATTCATTTTCTGAGATTTTGAGGAAGTGAAGTAGGCTTCCTCATCTACAGTGTCTCATGGTGGACAAATAAACATCATTATTAACCAACGCGGGAATTGGTCACGAGGTATTGCTCAGCTTCTTGAGGTAGAGCACCTTTTATGATAAGCTGCTGTAGACCACAACAATCTAACAACAAGAGAGTTCTCATCTATATACATGCCGTAGCCATCTATTTACCACTGCTGGAGAACGAAGCTGGCACTAAGACAGCTCTCAACCAACTCTTATAAGGCCATAAGCAAAGAAACAAATGTTCACCCAGAAGCCGGTGCTCCTAGAAGGCCGGGTACTCCTTGGAATGCAGGCAAATCCTTAAATCGGGGTTTTGTATCAAATTTCTACCTCAGCATGTCACACGTGCAACCAGAGAAAAAAAAAAATAAATCCTAGACCACCTTTTTACTCTCACACACACACAAAGATGTATACAAAGCTCTCCCCCGCCCTCCTCCATTTGGCAAATCTGACCATACTCCTCTATCCTCCTCCCGATTTCCCCTGCTTACAAGCAAAAACTAAAAAAAGCAAAGGGAAGCAAGTACCAGTGACCTCGCTCAATACCATGGAAGAGGTCGATGACGCGGGATGCTAAGCACTCAAGCAGGACTGCCTTGGCTAGCACAGACTGGAATATATGTTCCGGGGATCTCAACCAATGGCATTGAGGAGTACACCACCCCTCAATCATCGGGCTTTTGCATCAATAAGTGCATCAACGACGCTTGTCCCTCAACAGTGACTGTACGCATATCCAAAACCAGAAGCCATGGATTACAGGCAACATCCGTAGAGACGTAGCTAAAGGCTAGAGCTGCCACTTTCAAGGAGCAGGAGACTAACCGGACGCTTATAAGAAATCCCGTCAGCTATGCCCTCTCGCAGAGATCTAAACATCAAAATGTAAGCAAGCAAAGCGTCACTGCTGGGATTAAGATTGAATCCTTCTTATTCCTCGTCTGACGCGTCGGATGCGAGCAGGGCTTCTTGGAAAAACCACAGACTCCTCACAAAGAGAAACCCAGACGTGAGCGGCCCAGTGATGCGAGCCTTATCGACACGAGAATGCCTTTTTTATGCTCGCTTCTCGAGCGCAAGCAACACTGAAGCAATACGCACGAGCAATCTCAGCGCCGTTCTGGGGGATGACTGTGTGAAATAATGGTCTTGGTAGCCAATGTGAGTAAATACCCCTTTAACTCTAAGTTGGGGATAAGGTATTTGCAATCTATCGTGGACAAAAAAAAAAAAAAAAAAAAAAAAAAAACGTGCAAATCTCGGATTTAATCTGGTTACTACTCCTGCCCAGTAACCAGAATATGCATATAATTATTATTTTTGGATAGAAAAAAACACCCTAAAGCCTCTACTGTAAAAACTGTTTGAATGGTGTCTGTGAAAGTTATAAACAGAACTCATATGGCAGTGGCCAAAAACCTGAGAAGGGGAAGATTACTTTTCTACAGGAGGTACCCTGTCTGACCATCTCTCTTGCCCCCCTCCTCCCCTTGGATCATCTCTAACAAAAAAAAAAAAACAGGGGGATGTCTGCCTATATGACGTGACACTTCCTATCACGGCTCCCATGGGCTCCTCTTTCGTAGAAGGCGGAAAAAAAAAGCTGAACCATGTAATTCCATCCCCAGGCTGAAACACATTAGCGCGCTTTTTTGGCAAGTGCTCTATCAGAAGGCCATCAGATTCGAGGCCCGGTGGTTACGAGACAGCTAGCTGCTTTTTTTTAATTTCAATTTCCTTGTAATAAAAAAAACTATTTCCCGTCGGAATATTATCGCTTTTTACGAAAAAAATGGTACGAAAATTTCATTTTAAACAGCGGTTGACATGCTTCCTCGAAGTAGGGTAATGAATATTTCCTGGATTTTTTTTTTTTTGTCACGTAAACGCTGGGCCGTGTTTCCTCGTCAATTTTATTTACCCTTTCTCGGATAGTGTCTCTTGAACGCGACGAACAAAACGCCGGCTATTTGATATAACAATGGATTATTTGGGGGACCAAACCAACATTTCTTATTGAAGTAGAAGTCCTGGGGAGTGCATTCTGACGTAATAGAACAGCAAGGTAAAGGTAATCAACATTTTTTATATAGTAAATCTGACTTTTGGTGAGTGCTAAACTTGTTGGGTGCACCTAAAATAGCTAGCCCCCTGTGATGCCGGGCTATCTACTTAGAATATTGCAAAAATGTGCTTTCACCGAAAAGCTATTTTAAAAATCGGACATATCGAGCGCATAGAGGAGTTCTTGTATCTATAATTCTTAAAATAATTAAGTTGTTTCTTTTTTGTGAACGTTTATTGCGGAGTAATTTAGCAAATCTCACCGGAAGTGTCACCCGTGGGAAAATGTGCTAGTCACATGCTACAGTCACCTGCTAATGTAAAAAAGCTGTTACCAGCACCCACGCATCTCGGAAACGCGCTTTCAGCCCCTTGTCCGACTTGATTTCCCTTCGAATAACAGACATGCATGTATTGTATAACATAATGTCCTAAGATTGTCATCTGATGAAGATCATCAAAGGTTAGTGCCGCATTTAGCTGTGGTTTGGGTTTATGTGACATTATATGCCAGCTTCTTGAAAAATGGGTGTGTCTGATTATTTCTGGCTGGGCACTCTGCTGAAATAATCTAACGTTTTGCTTTCGTTGTAAAGCCTTTTGAAATCGGACAGTGCGTGGTTAGATTAACTCCAGTTAGGCTAGTATTGACACAACTATGGATAAAAAAAAAAAAAAAACATACCCGGATTTAATCTGGTTACCACTCCCTACCCAGTAACTAGAATAACATGCATAAACTTATTACATATGGATAGAAAACACCCTAAATCTAAAAAAAACTGTTTGAATGGTGTCTGTGAGTATAACAGAACTCAAATGGCAGGTCAAAAAACCTGAGAGATTCCCTTTGCAGGAAAGTGGCCTGTCTGACCATTTCTTGAACTTCTTTCTTTTTCCATCTCTATCATTTACTAAGGATCTCTGCTCTTAACGGACACTTCCCACGCCGGTCCATAGGCGCCTGTCAGAGCCCGAAAAACAGAATAACGCTATTCCAGCCCCAGGCTGAAACAACACACACACAATCGCTTTCTCTTTCCTCATGGGGCCGATCAAGGGACACTTCCGGGCTTATGCGCTTGCGGACCCGACCGCCGCCTCGCCTTTCTCTTTGGGATTTTTTTTTTTTCCCTCTGCTTCCGTCGGTGCAAAGGAGATTCCCCCTTGCTCCGGAATATTATCGCTTCACGCAGAAAGATAAGCTCGCAAAATTGATTTTAAACAGCTGGGTTCGACATGCTCTCGAAGTAACACGGCAATGGTCATTTAGAATTTTATTGTCACGCCGAATTGCGCCTGGGCATGCAAGGACACTTTTTTACTTCATATTTCGGATAGTGTCTGGAACGCACGAAAAAAACGCCGATATCTCGGATATAACGATGGATTATTTTTGGACCCCTTTCAAACCAACATTTGTTGGTGAAGGCTAGCAGTCCTGGGTGTTCATTCCGACGGTAATATCAAACAAAAGGTGTAATGAAACTTTTATAATAGTAAATTATGATTATGGTGGAGTGCTAAACTCTTGCCGTGGGTGTCTAAATAGCAAGTGAGCCCGTGGATGCCTGGCCATGCGTACTTTCTTAGAATATTGCAGTAAAAACGTGCTGCTTCTCAAATTCAAAAGCCTTCTTCATTTTTTAAAATCGGACATATCGAAAGTGCATAGAGGGAGGCTGGGTCTGTATCTATCCTTAAAATAATTGTTATGCTTTTTGTGAACGTTTATCGTGAGTAATTTAGTAAAATGTTAGCGAATTCCCGAAGTTTGCGGGGGTATGCGTTAGTTCTGAACGGGCCACATGCTAATAAAAAAAGCTGGTTTCCTTTTGATATAAATATGAACTTAATTGAACAACAAAACATGCATGTATTGTATAAATACAATGTCCTAGGGTTGGGTTGTCATCTGGATGAAGATCATCAAAGGTGAGTGCTGCATTTAGGGCTGTCTTCTGGGTTTTGGTGACATTATATGCTGGCTTTCTGAAAAATGGGTGTCTGATTATTTCTTGGCTTGGTACTCGCTGACATAATCTAATGAGCCTTTGCTTTCTTCGCTGTAAAGTTTTCCTTTTGAACGGACAGTGTGGTTAGGATTTTTCTTCAACGAGAGTCTTGTCTTTTTAAATAGCTGTAAAATAGTCATATGTTTGAGAAATTGAAGTAATAGGATTTTTTATGTTTTGAAAATAAACAGGTCAACATCTCACAAAAAAACCGCCATGGGCTCCAGACGGATTGCCAATACTGGTGGACGTGTACTAAAGTACTTATTAGCATCTCAACTGTCAAGTGTCTTCACTGACATTTTCAAACTCTCCCTGACAAGTCTGTAATACCTACATGTTTCCTCTGCAAGCAGACCACCATAGTCCCTGCAGCCCAAGGAAGCGGAAGGTAACCTGCCTAAATAATTACCGTCCCATTGCACTCTTCCACACGTCGGTAGCCATGAAGTGCTTCTTTTGAAAGGCTGGTCATGGCTCACATCAACAACAGCATCCTCTTGGATACACTCCCAGACCCACTCCACCTGCAAAACTGCCCAAACAGATCCGGGCAGATGATGCAAGCTTCTATTGCACTGCTAAGCACACTGCTCCTTTCCCCACCTGGACAAAAAGGAAACACCTATGTGAGAATGCTGTTCATTGAATACAGCCTTAGCGTTCAACACCACATAGTGCCTAAGAAAGCTCATCGCTAAGCTAAGGACTCGGACTAAACACCTCCCTATGCAACTGATCCTTACGACTGGGGTCACTTTCAAGGGTGTGTACTTAGTCCCCTCCTGTATTCCCTGTTCACCCACGTACTGATTGGCCAAACACAACTCCGCAACACCTCATCATTAGGTTTGCTGATGACACAACAGCCTGATCACCGATAATCTATAAGACGCCTATAGGGAGGAGGTGTCAGAGAACCGTAAGGGTGTTGCCAGGACAACAAACCTCTCCTCTAACAATGTGAACAAGAAAAAGGAGCTGATTGTGGACTACAGGAAAAATTGGCAGTGGCTGAACAGGCTCCCCATTAACATTGACGGGGGCTGTAGTGGAGCAGGTCGAGAGTTTCAAGTTCCTTGGTGTCCACATCACTCAATGAAGAACTATCATGGTCCAAAAAAAAATGCTTTCAAGACAGTCATGAAGAGGCAAGTACGACAAAACCTTTTCCTCCTCCCTCAGGAGACCGAAAAGATTGAAAGATCCTCAAAAAGGTTCTCCCATAGCCGCAACATCGCTGTAGCATTCCTGGACTGGTTGCATCACCGCCTTCGGTATGGCAACTGCTCGGCACCTGACCGTTAGGCGCTACAGAGTGGTAGTGCAAACGACCCAGTACATCACTAGGCCAGCCAAGCTTCCTGCAAGCCATCCAGGGACCTATATAATAGGTGGTGTTTCAGAGGAAAGCACATAAAATTGTCAGAGACTCCAGTCACCCAAGTTATAGACTGTTTCTGCTACCGCATGGCAAGCGGTACCGGAGCGCGTCTAGGACCAGGGGAAAGGCTCCCTCAACAGCTTCTACCTCAAGACATAAGACTGCTGAACAAATAATTAAAATCGCTTTGCACCAGGATTCGGCTTTTAGTATTTCTTACATCGATCTTCGCTTCGCCCGCTTTTCACCCTTTTTTTTGCAGGCCACACTGCTGCCACTGCTGTTTGTTATCTATGCATAGTCACTTCGCCCCCTGGCACCTACATGTACTGTATTATTTCCCAACTAACCTGTACCCCACACACACTGACTCAGTACTAGTGCCCCCTGTATAGCCTCTTTTATTGTTATTATTCTTATTGCAAGTTACTTTTGTATTATTACTTTTTTATTTTAGTCTACTCTTGATCAATATTTTCTTAACTCTTCTGAACTGCACTGTTGGTTAAGGGCTTGAAAGTAAGCATCTCACTTCTGCAAAGTCTATACTTGTTGTATTCCGACGCATGACAAAGTTTCTGATTTGGATTTCTTTGAAACACACCACTCGCCAAGACTGAAAAACACAACTCAGACTGAAACTTTCAAGGTTTCTTCTAATCCTCAGCAACAGAAAAACAAGTGCTCCTTAAATAGTTGGAGACCACATGTGAAAATGCCATAAGGTAAAATAAAGGGGTTGCATCTGTTTATTGAGTTGTTTATGCTTGGATGATGACATTCAAGACCAAAACAGGACACTAAATATATTTTAGAATATACATACCTGTAGATAAAGCGTGAGATGCCTCCACAGCACAGAACGTCAACCCAATAATATTTCCCTTCTAATCCTTCTGCTTCCAAGGCTAATTTGCAGACGAACAAGGAAAATGCATTGGGAATGTAAACATGCTTGGCTTTCCCCCTAAACGCCACGCCTTCACAGTTTGAAATTAGGTTAATGGATGATAAGCATAGGGAAATATACACAAATACATATGTATACAGTGAGGGGAAAAAAAAGTATTTGATCCCCCTGCTGATTTTGTACGTTTGCCCACCGACAAAGAAATGATCAGTCTAAGTAATTTTGATGGTAGGTTTATTTGAACAGTGAGAGACAGAATAACAACAAAAAAATCCAGAAAAACGCATGTCAAAAATGTTATAAATTGATTTTGCATTTCACTGTTCAAATAAACCTTACCATTCAAATTATAGACTGATTCATTTCTTTGTCAGTGGGCAAACGCATAAAATCAGCAGGGGATCAAATACATTTCCCTCGTCACTGTAGCCTAACATTGACTTCTTCATTATTATTCCGCATTCTCTGTAACAGCATCAATGAAACAAATCCACTTCTTTCTCCTGTATCCCCAGAAAGTGTCCCCCTCTATTGGACAATAAGGCGTTGGTCAAGGAGCAGATTGAGGACAGGGATTGCTGTGCTCCTCTTCTTCATGAGAGCCTTCCTGTGACCTCTCCCCCCACCTTCTCCCCTCCTCTTGTTTACGCCCAGGGGAGCCGGGCGTCTGGATAACAATTTCTGATTGCTACTCCATCCGCACTGGAAGGAAATGCAGAATATGCTCCTGTGTTTTCCGGGTATTTGGCGGCAGCTGCTCAAGGTCATCTCATTGTGGTGGCAAATTCACAGTAAGAGCCTATGGAACTGTCCTGAGAAATGTGTGACCGTTTTTGTAATTTCACCTTAGTTATCCTTGCCCTGGTTTTGGGTACCACAAAAAACTTCTCATGAGCTGGAAGTCAAAAAATGGATTCGAAGGAACTGCACTTAGTATAGTGCCTTAACAAAGGCTTCAAAGTCTGCAACCCAGCAAGTATGTTTATCTCGCATCCTTTAGAAACTCCCTTTTTGAAATGGATATGCCTTTATCTGTTTTATTGCATCTGTTGTGTCACCTGCCTTGGAGGGAGACGTGTGGCCTTGGTGCAGTGAAATATTATACCCACATTTTACGGCATTCGCCACTAGACACCTCCCCAATTCCCTCAATACACACACACACACACACACACACACACACACACACACACACACACACACACACACACACATTGGCCACACACACACACACATTATTATATATTATTATTTACACATACACACGTATTATTATTAACACCCTTGTTCCTGGAGACATGCCACGTCAGCAATACAGGCTGAGCTAATTGAATGTGCCAGCGTCGGCGGGACCCACCACACTTATCTAATACGACCGGTACTTTTTGGGGCTGTGCTCTGTCGTGCTCCCGTAATAACTCCCTCCCCTCCACAATTACTTCTCCCCTCCCCTCCCCTCCATTCTGCCTCCCCGAGCTAGCACTGAAGTAGTGTCGTTACACTGATGGTAATCCGCAAGCCCCCCATCCTGCCTCTGGCTATCCCCTCCCTTCTCTTCTCATCCCCCTTCTCTGTCAGGAGGCATCCCCCAGGGTTTCCTCAGGACTGCCGTGGTTTGCAGGTATTACTCATATAATCACAGAGACGCTTACTGCGTAAATGCACACACACAGATCAGATCACAGAGAATGTGGGGAAAAAGATGAACAAAGTCACTGAGGATTCATCACGTTGAGAAGAACTGCCGTGGCTCTGCCGTAGTCAGCAAGGGAGATGTTAATGTAGTTGGATAATTAATGGGAGTATTGGCTTTCATAAAACACATTTGGTGGATACATTATTGTGGCTGGAGCCTACTCAACTCTGCAGGAGAGTTGGTTTCTTCTTCAATAGCGTTGGTCTTGTAAGCGAAGGTACTTTTTTTTAAATTAGATGTTACAACTAACAGCTGGATAAGAAAAATGGGACTATTTCCAGTTGTAGACTACCGTAGGTCAGCGGCCTGCTGGATTCATATTTGGGGTGGATCTAAGAAAATTAACCTCTCTTCTGCTTTGTTGAAGGGCAAATACCAAGATAACAGAATGATGCTGAGACTCAGATTCTTCACTTTGAAATTTGGGGAGTGGCTCTTGGTTCCGATTTTCTGCAAAAACCTGATTTGGCTAAAAAGATACCGAGATTTCTGTACAGAATATTTTTTTATGTGATCGGGTCGATGAATGCCTTTGTCTGGTGTAGCCTACAAACTTCTGTTGTACAATAAAATGACATATCGCCTATTACTGTTCTAACTATTGCATTCCATGCCCTGTAGTAGCTTCCTGGCTAAGTGTAAGTGTGATTTTCATGTTATTTTTTCAGGAAGGGAGTTAGGTAACATGCGGCTATTTACTGTATAAGTTGTACACAAAAAAGACATGACCAACATGTTCATAAAAAACTAAATAGTTTTTTTTGTGGCTCCCTCAATGCAGAAAAATAATGTTAGCTTATGAATACAATGCTAATGAGTCTGTGGAATTATCAACTTTGGACATTGACCATAATGAAAAATAATATTTTTTTGTTAAGTTCCCTTCACTCGTCATGTGTAGGGGGCAGTATTTCTCACAGCTGGATGGTAGAAAAAAACGTACCCAAATTAATCTGGTTACTAATACCCGGGCCCAGAAACGAGAATATGCACATATCATTAGTGGATTTGGATAGAAAAAACACTCTTGAAGTCTAAAACTGTTTGAATGATGTCTGTGAGTAAGGGGAATAACAGAACTCATATGGCAGTAAGTGCAAAATCCTGAGAAAAAAATCCAACCAGGAAGTGGGAGATCTGAGAATTGTACTTCCTTTCTCTTGAATCTCTATCGAAACTACAGAAAAGTTCGGTGGGGTCACGCTGCACTTTGTAAGGTATTTTTAAAATCTGACACAGCGTTGCATCAAGGAGTACTGTATCTATAATTTCTGTAAAAATAATTGTTATGTATTTTGTCAACGTTTATGTGTGATGAGTATTCTTTTTGTAAATTGGATGTGCTCATATTCAAGTTTTGTGGGGAATACATTTTCTGGAACATCATGCGCCAATGTAAATTGCTGTTTTTGGATATAAATATGAACTTTTTATCGAACAAAAACATAAGCAAGGCATGTATTGTGTAACATGATGTTCTAGGGGTGTCACAGTCCCGACCAGCAGAGGGAGCAATTGTATTAGTTTTGGTCAGGACGTGGCAGATTTTGTGTTACGTGTGAAAGTTGGTTGTTGGACTCCCAATTGGAAGGCAGGTGTGTTGGAGTTGCCTTTGATTGGGAGTCCTATATAGTATTGTGTGTTTTTCCTTGTGGTTATGAGTAATTGTTTCTGTTCAGTGTGTTATGCTGTCAGTACTGTTTAGGCTGTCGGTTGTTTATTGTTTTGTAAGTGTATAGTGTTCCGTTTGCATTAAAGATGACGCAACACGAACTCCACTGCATTTTGGTCCACTCTCTCCATGACGACAGCCCTTTACACTAGGAGTGTCATCTGATGAAGATCGTCAAAGGTTAGTCCTTCATTTAGCTGTGTTTTGGGTTTTTGTGACATATCTCCTTTGCTTGGAAAAATGGCTGTGTGGTTATTTTTGTCTATGTACTTCCTAACATAATCTAATGTTTTGCTTTTTGCTGTAAAATTCCTTTTTAAAATCGGACAATGTGGTTACATTAAGGAGAAGTGTGTATCTTTAAAATGGTGTGTAAAAATAGTCGTATGTTTAAAAAAGAAATTGAAATTGGCGGATATTTCTTTTGCTTCTGTTTTGTATTTCTCTTGCGCCATGCTATTTCACTGGCTGTTGAATAGCCCAGAGAAGCTAGCGGTCATTTCAAAATTGTTCTCCTATGCGATAGTAAAAGCTAGAGCAAGATTAGTAGAAAAATTAGTAGGCAATTGGTTAAAATTCACATGATGCACACTCGATGCCATTAGAAACACTTATCCCTCCTCTTATATTTATTTCCGCAAAAAAAACATAGAAATGCGCGTAATTTCCACATACCGTATGCTTGTTTGGGGTGGTGCTGGAGATGTTGAATATGAAGTATATATATTTTTTGACATCCTTTTAAATGTGCTGAGAATGTTCCAAAATCAATCAACTTCCTGGCCACCTTTCCCAGAAAGTTGAGGGGGAAGGTTGTATGCAAAATAACCATTGGACAAAACCACGCTTCTAAGAAACATATTTGTTCTCTTTGTAGAACGCTACATCGCTCTAATCTTAATATATACAGTACATGTGTATAATGTAATTTGTGCATTTCTAACATTTTTCCAAAAATGGATGTGCAAAGGTAGATTGTAGATTTGAAAATATAAATAGGTTACTTTTATTTTCACGGGAAAAAGAAAAATATGGTTCCAAAGTGAAATTGGATTGATGTGAGACAGACTGAAGAAACACTTCTTGTTGAGACCTTCAGATGCACCCCTCCTCCCCTTGCTCCGTCTCATACTTTTGCTTATTCCCAAAGAGTGGCAAGATACGCATGCGATAAGTTATTGAATATCTCCATTCACGCCTTCTTACTGCCTGGCATCTGACCAGCTGCTTCCAACTGAAATCAACAATAAGTAAGCTCACAAGTATTTCCACTGTTGTAGAGAAGGGTGAAACAGAGGGGGAGAGAGAGAGATAGGGGAGGAGAGAGAGGGGCTAGAGAGAAGAATGGAGATAGAAAGAGGCAGAAGTAAAGGGAGAGGGAGGTCTGGAGGAGTCAAGCGGTAGGGAAGATGGGAAAATCAATCACATCTCTTGACCACAATCAATAGCTACTCATTAAATCTTTAGACTTTCGGCAAGAGACAAGTGGGTAGAAATATTGACTGTCTCCTATTTCTGTGTCTCCTGGGCATTGGCTACACTAATTGGCATCATGTGGTGCCTGGTGTGCTTGGCAGTTTACCGTACAGGCACCAATCTTAATCAATTGCAGATAAAACTAGTGGTTTTACTCACACCAGGTAAAACACAACTTTATTTAGCTAGTATTAGAGTGGGCCGCGTTACTATCACAGACACAACACATTGGACAGGAAAAACCACACACCTGTCCTTAAAATAAATACAGCATATTCTGAGTGAGCTTCTATAGTGGGTTTTTTTGGATCTGTGAATGTGATTGTACCTTTTATCATGGCGGTCTAGTGTATACGGAATGAGTTCTCTTACCCCTCCTAGTGACATTGGCTAAATACACTGCTATTACTGTTGTTCACAGTATGTATACACCCGGATCAGCGCGTTGCCTTCGTTTACATACCTCCAGATAAACAACACACACATACAAACACACACACACACACAGCGCCTCTCCCTTGAGTTTCAAGATTCAGGGGCCTTACCCCCGGCAGCGGCAGCACCCATGAAGCAGGAGGTGAGGGCGGATGTCGCGTCCCCCCTTTTTGTGCTCTCTTGGACACTGTGGGGCTTCCCTTTTTGAAGATCAAAAAAGCTTGGGAAGCAGTGGGCCCTGGTGGTCTAGCGTAATTAAAACTCCGGATGAGCCTGAGACATTCTAAAGGAATAACAATGAGACAGGGCAGACTCTGCTAATCCTGCCTCTTGCATTATGTTGGGATGCAAGGGTTCAATAACCAACACTTTGTGTTAGAGCCTCCTCCCCTCTCATATACTGCTGATCTGAGGTGTATAGTCTTTGTGAGATACTAGGATAACTTTTTTGATCACTTTTTTGTGAGTGTACATTCACTTCGTTAATTGCTGATTAATGTTTTTTCAATGTAAACATGTTTCCCATGCCAACAAATCTCTTTCGAATTAAACTGAATTCGACACTTTCCCCCATACTGCTGCTCTTAGGTGTAGTGGTTGTGAGATACTTACCCCCTTATAACACTGCTCCAAGATGTAGTGATTTGAAGTTGTAATTGCAACGGATACTATGTCATTTCTATGCATCATGCCTCTTCGTAGAAAAGTTCTCTCTTCTAAAAAACATTATTTAAAGAAGGTCATTATGGTTCAAAGGAAAGAATATATCAGCATCTGGATTTTCACAGACGCTTAGCTACAATAACTAGCATGGGCCCTATGTGTAAAGCACTTTGTGACCAAAACACCAGAGAATATGCGAGGAATAGGTAAAATAGCCCCTTCAGTGGATATAATAGGTGCATAGCCACAGCACTCTCTACTGGTAGAGAAAGGGACTGGGCATCCTCCCCTGGGCAGTCCTCAGCCCAGATATGTGCAGTACACGCAAGGTTCTGTTCAGTATAAAGTTCTGTTAATATTGTAAAGGGAAATCATTAATTGTTCTATAATTGGGGCACAATACTGAGAGTGTACCTATTAATGGTACAGTACTGCATTAAATATGCTGCAAAATATATACATTGGTAAACAACTGGTCAGCTTTGTCATTGAGTAGGACTGCATGTCAAAAAGAGAGATCATCCAGCCAGCTCCTCACAATCCAATCCCCCACGGTGGTCCCAATGGAGCACCTGCAGCCCCTGGAGCATGCAAAAGTCACAGAAAGAAAAATGGAAGGACAACACACCTCCTTCAGGGTTGAACTCTCTCTGTGTCCTCGCTGCTTTATGTCCCTTTCCTCTCCTGCTCAGTCTCTACTGCTCAGTCCCTATCCCGCTTCAGTTCTATTCCGCCTGCCCTATCCCGCTCTCAGTCTCTATCCCGCCAGTCTCTATCCTTGCTCAGTCTCTCTCCCGCTCAGGTCCTGCTCAGGCTCTCTCCCGCTCGTTAGCTCCCCTCCCCTCCCCCAGTCTCTTCTCCTCCCTCAGTCTCCCTCCTCTCCCCCTGCCTCGGGGCCCCCTCTCTCTTGCTCAGTCTCTCTCTTGCTCAGTCTCTATTCCACTCAGGCTCGCCTCCCTGTTCAGTACTCCTCCTCCTGCCTGCCAGTCTATGTCCTGCTCAGTCTATACCACCCCGCTCTGTCTCTCTCTCCCCTTTTCTTCTGCCCCCTCTCCCTCCTTCTCTCGTCTCCCTGCTCAATCTCCATCCTGCTCAGTCTTCCATCCTGCTCAGTCTCTTTTTATCCTGCTCAGTCTCCCCTGCTCTTGGTCGCCTAATCTCGTTATTTTTGTCTTACTCCTCACTATTTCAGTCTTGCTCTCAATAGTCTCACCCCTGAAACAATTTTTTCTTCTTTTTCTTCTGACTCCTCAATCTCTTCCCCTGTCCCAGCTCTGTCTCTTCTTTCTGACCCCTCCCCCTCTCTATCCTGCATTTATCTATTCCCGTCTCTTCTTCATCTTCTCCTATCTCTCCGTCCTTCGTTTTAGGTAACCTTGTATCTATTTTTCATTGGGTCAGTTATAATTATTCTGCACCCTCAGCCTTATTTAAGAACACATCTTGTTATTCTGGACAATGACAACCCCTGCTACAGTGCAGTTGTGTATCTTCACCAGTCTGCCAAGCTACTGCAATCAATCATTAAGTGCCAATTTTGTCCTTGGGAATCTTGTATTGCGTGTTTCCGCCTCTCTTCTTCTTCTTGTTCACTCACTACCCTCCCATTGCCTCTGTTGGACATCTGTAAGCATGGCTACATAACACTTTCGCTCTGACAGGATGACAGGCTTCCTCCTATGGGGGAAAGCGGCACAATGCCACTAGCTGTCAAAACAGAAAATGTAACAAAAAAAAATGTGCTTTATCTGTGTTCGGTGTACGTAAGGGAGAAATCAGCTACAAATTTAGGGACAGTGATTTAGTCTAGCCGAACATTAGCTGGACAACAGCAGTCAACGAAAGTATCTGCATAGACAATAGTGTAGCCGACTTACATCGACTCATTCACGGCGCTTCAACTGTCAATCAATACCGGTGATTCTTACGTGGTCAGACCTTCCAACAGCCTTGGTTTCCTCAAATTACTGCTCCCTCGCTTGGTCTTCACCACCTACTCTCACCCAGATAGAGTTCAGTGTGTCAAATCGGAGGGCCTGTTGCTTGGGTTGTCCGGACCTCTGGCATTCTCTCTATGGGGTGCCAGGTTCAAGCACCCGCTGGACTTCACTCGGTATTATGGCATCAATGTGACGTGTCGCTTTCTTGCTGCTGGTGAATCTCTGATCCACCCCTACGCAGAGACTCCACAACCATTTTCTGTATATCACGCCTGGCCCCTCTTCTTTGGACACTGTATTAACACAAAACCTCCAGATGAGCTTCAATGCCATACAACACTCCTTCCGTAAGTGGCCTCCAACTGCTCTTAAAACGCAAGTAAAACTAAATGCATGTTCTTTTTCAACCGGCTCGCTGCTCCGCGCGCCGGCTCAGCAACACTACCTGACCTGTTCTGACTTCAGAATATGTGTGGACAACTACAAAACACTCAGGTGTCCTGGGTTAGACCGCAACCATCCATCCAGACCTCACATTAACCTCTTATGGCCAGGGTGGGACGCTAGCGTGCCACCCGTGGTGCACTCCATCAACAGCAGGTGCATTTCAAGAGCTGCAAATTTGAATCCAAATAAATGTCAAAAATTCAAATTTTTCAAACATACAACTATTTTACACCCTTTGAAAGTATAAACATCTCTCCTTAATCTAACCACGTTTACGATTTCGTAAGGTTTTACGGCTTTAAAGCATAAATTTAGAGTATGTTAGGACAGTACATTTTACAAGAGTTGTGTGTGTTTTGTCAAGTCAAAGACAGGGGTCACCAAAAACCATAAAAACCCCAGCTAAAAATGATGCACTAACCTTTTACAATCTCCATCAGATGACACTTAAGGATATTGGTGTTAGACAATGCATGCATTTTTAGTTCTTACTTCAAGTTTCATATTTATATCCGTAAAAAAAAAAAACATGCGCTTTTTACTATGGCATTGATGTGTTGAGGAAATCGCTTTCTCCAATAACCGGCAGTCAAGTCAGTACCACAAATTGTAAATAATTAAAATTAGAAAAACATTGGTAAAAATATTATATTGTCATTTAAAGCTATAGATTTACATCTCTTGAACGCAATCAACTTCTTGCTAGATTTTGGGTAAAAATAACCTTACTTTCGGGAAATCACATTTTTGCAATAAATAATTCGAGCACCTGCGCCCAGAAAAATACGCGCTGCGGCTACAGACTAGCTCGTCATGTTGCATCTAAAATCAAAAATACTTCATGTGGGGCCACAATAATCCATTACCTTTTGTATTCTCTTCATCAGATGTCACTTCCAGGTATCACAGGTCCATAATCTAATGGAAGTGCCTTTTGTTCAAAAAAAAAAAAAAAGCCTTGCTTATCATTTATGTCCTAAAAATCTCCGTTTGTTAGCACATGATCTTTAAGCTAGCCGGATCTCTTTCGGGCTGCATGAACGAGGGGAAAAAAATATATTTCCGCTCGTTTAAAAACACACACATGTCAAACGTTGTATAGCACATAAATCATTAGGGGCCTTTTTTTTAACCAGAACATGAATATTTCATTATCTAAGGTGGACGAATTAATACTCTTTTTATAACGTATTGGAACGAGGGGTACCTAATATGAACTCGCAAGTGCCAGGTGTCTAATGGGACATCATCGTTCCATGGCTCTTTGTTCGGTCGTGATCTCCCCTCTCCAGAAGACCTTCCAAAACACTTTTGTAAAGGCTGGTGACATCTAGTGCGGGTAGCTGGGCCAGGGAAGTGCCAAAATATTCCTCAGCCCCTGTGTTTTCAATGGGATAGGCTTAAAGTCAATACAACACATCAGGGGTATCCACTTCCTGTCAGAAAAATGTCTCAGGGTTTTTGCTCTCGCCAAAATGAAATTCTTGTTATACCTTCCACAGACACCATTCTGGGAAAACAGTTTTTAGAAACTTAGAGTGTTTTCTATCGGCTGGCTTAAGGCGTATCAAAAGCAGCATGGGCGCATTGGCTTCATTAAGCCCTGAAGCCTACTGGGTGTGGGATTTTTCAGGAAGTGTAGGATTAAATCGGGCACATTTTTTTTTTTTTATCCAGCCGCAAAATAATATTTCTCGGCCCCCCCTAGCCCTAACAGGTTAACACCCCCCGGCAGTCCTACAATCTAAGGTAGGTAGATGCCCTCGTAATCCTCGGGCTACACAAATTATCAACTAACCCAAAATTGGTGGGGGTGGGCCAAAAACCTTGGATCTGTAAACATGGGCAAGGCACCTCATAGATATTATCCTGACCAAGTTAACCTTCCCCTCCAAATACACTCTCTGTTGTTTTCATTCAGATCTCAGCTTGTCACTGCCTCATTGCTTTTGCATCCGCTTTGGCGGTCCGTCACGGTCAAACGACCTCACCCCCTCATCACTGTCAAACGCTGCCTGGGTAAAAACTTCTGTGACAATCTAATCGACCTGGCCCGGGTATCCTGGAAGGATATTGACCTTATCCTGTCAGTAGAGGATGACTGGTCGTTCTTTTTAAAAGTTATTTCTCACCATCTTAAATAAGCACATGCCCCCTTTCAAAAAATATAGAACTAAGTACAGATATAGCCCCCTGGTTCACTCCAGACCTGACTGCCCTCGACCAGTGCTACGCCAAAATGAACTTCTGTGGCGGATCGGGCACTCAGTGCTATCGAATAGCGTCCCTGCGATATGCACCATATTTTTTAGGAAGTCAGGTGGGGAACCAATACACGCAGTCGTTAGAAAAGCAAAGGCTAGCTTTTTCAAACAGAAATTTGAACTTGTAGCTGTAACTCCAAAAAAAAGTGGGACACTGTAAAGTCCATGGAGAATAAGAGCACTCCTCCCTCCCAGCTGCCCACTGCACTGAGGGGTTGGGTTAGGAAACATTATCACCACCGATAAATCCACGATAATCGAGAATTTCCTCAAGAAGGATTTCTCGGACCACTGGCCATGCTTTCCCTCCTGGCTACCTCCCAACCCCCGCCAACGTGTGTTCTTTCGCGACCTCCCCACAGCTACTGCCCAAGCTTCCTCCCTATTCTCTTTCACCCGTAAATCCAGATAGCAGATGTTCTTAAAGAGCTGTGTAAAAAAAACCTGAACCTGTACAAATCAGTTGGCCTAGACAATCTGGAACCTCTCTTTCTAAAAATTGGTCTCGCTGTCATTGTTGCAACCCCCTATTACCAGTCTGTTCAACCTCTTTTTCATATCGGCCCTGAGATCCCTAAAGATTGGAAAGTTGCCGGCGGTCAAACTCCCCTCTCTCTTCAAAGGGTGACACTCCCCCCCCAGACCCAAACTTCGTGCCACAGACCTTATATCCATCCTGCCCTGCCTTTCTAAAGTCTTCGGGAAAGTCAAGGTTAATAAACAGATCACTGACCATTTCAAATCCTTGCACCGCATTCCTTCTCCGCTGTGCAATCCGGCTTCTCGGAGCTGGTCACTGGTGCAATTCTCAGCAACGCTCAAGGTAAAAAACAATATCATAAACCGCTCTACCTGGGAGCAAAGACCGTATCAGCAGTCAGTTTTCACTTCCTCCACTCCGGCTCAAGACTTCGACCTGTCAATCACCACATATTCTTATCGGCAGACCTGCTAACAGCCTTGTTTCACAGATAGAGATTTCCCCAGTGTGTCAAATCGGTGGGCCTGTTGTCCGACCTCTGGCAGTCTCTACGGGGGGTAACACAGGGTTCAATTCCTCGGGCCGACTCTTTTTCTCTCTGCATATATCAACGATGTCGCCTTTAAGCTGCGGTTGATTCCCTGATCCACCTCACGCAGACGCATACACCATCTCTGTATATTACATCCGGCCCCTTCTTTTGGATACTGTGTTAAAACCTGTTGTGGCTAGGGGGGCAGTATTTGGTCGGATAAAAAACATACCCAATTTAAACTGGTCACTACCTTGCCCAGAACAGAATATGCATATAATTTTAGTAGATTTGGATGGAAAACACTCCAAAGTTTCTAAAACTGCTCTTGAATGGTGTCTGTGAGTATAACAAAACTCATATGGGGAGGCCAAAATTCCGAGAAGATTCCATACAGGAAGTGCCCTTGTCTGACAATTTGTTTTCCTCTCTTCTAGGGCATCTCTATCAAAAAAAAAAAAAAATACAGCAAATCTCTTGCTGTAACATGATATTTCTTAAGGCTTCCATTGGCCTCCTTAGAAGGCGCCAAAAAGTGGAATGACGTCTCTCCAGCCTCTGGGCGAAAAAAACAGCAGGAGATTTTGTGTTACTGGTCATCAGGCTGAGAACAGTGACACATGAATCCCCCTCCATGTTTTTATTTCTCTCTCTCTTTGAACGAGTACAACATCGCCCGGTTGGAATATTATTATCGCTATTTTTTACGAGAAAAATCACATAAAAAAAAATGTATTTTTTAAACAGCTTGACATGCTTCGAAGTACTAATCGAATATCATTTTTGACATTTTTTGTCACTTCTAAATGCTCGCTCGTCACCCTTCGGATAGTTACTTGGAACGCATGAACAAAACAGATCTATTTCAATACAATTCATGGATTATTATTTGGAACCAAAAAACAAACATTGGGTGCCTGAAGTAGAAGCTCTGGGGAGTGCATTCTGATGAAGAACAGCAAAGGTAATCCAATTTTTTTGGTGAGGGCTAAACTTGGTGGGTGTGTCAAATTAGCTAGCCGTGGATGGGCTGTGATAGTTCACTCTCAGAATATTGCAAAAAATGTGCTTTCTCGCCGCCGAAAAAGCTATTTTAAAAATCTGACACCGGCGCGATTGCATAAAGGGGAGTTCTGTATCTATAATTTTTAAAATAATTGGTGTTTATGTATTTTGTGAACGCTAATCGTGAGTAATTAAGTAAATTCAATGGACGCTTGGCGGTATGCTAGTTCTGGAACATCACATGCTGGATGTAAAATGCTGGTTTTTTTGATAAAGGGGAATATGAACACATGATTGAAAAAAAACATGCATGTATTGTATAAATATAATGTCCTAGGAGTGTCATCTGATGAAGGTCATCAAAGGTTGGAAGTGCTGCATTTAGCTGTGGTTTTGGTTTTTTGTGACACATATAGGCTTTCTCTGTAGTTTCTTGAAAAATGGCTGTGTGATTATTTTTGGCAGGGTACTCTCCTGGACATAATCTAAATGTTTGCTTCTTTCGCTGTAAAGCCTTTTTGAAATCAGACAGTGTGGTTCCCGATTAACGAGAGTCTTGTCTTTAAAATGGTGTAAAATAGTCATATGTTTGAGAAATTGAAGTTATTGCATTTATGAGGTATTTGTATTTCGGGCGCCACGCGATTCCACTGGCTGCTGACTAGCGTCCCATTTCTGCCCAGGAGTGTTAACAAACCTCCAAACGAGCTTCAATGCCATACAACACTCCCCTCTCTGTGGCCTCCAATTGCTCTAAACGCTAATGAATCTTTTTAAATGCATGCTTTTCAACCAATTCACTGCCTGCACCCGCCCACCCGACTAGCATCTCTGACTATCTGGACAGTTCTGACTTAAAAATATGTGGACAATAAATCTCACAAAATACCTGTGGTTTCCCTGGCTAGACTGTAAACTCCTTCCAGACCCATAATAAAACAACAACTCCGCAATCCAAAATTACATCTAGAATCAATCTCCTATTTCGCAACAAAGCTTCCTCCTTTTTTCTCGGGCCGACGCCGCCGAACATACCTCGTAAATCTGACTATTATCCTACCGATCCTCGACTTTGGCGATGTCATTTACAAAAATAGAGCTCTCCAACACGTTAATACACATTACTTTCCAGCAAAACTGGATGCAGTCTATCACTGTGTCATCCATTTTGTCACCAAAGCCCCACATATACCACCCACCACTGCTACCTGTATGCTCTTGTCGGGCTGGCTCCTCACTACACAGACCAATCCGGCTCCAGGTCATCTATAAGTCTCTTGCTATGCAAGCTCCACCTTTTATCTCAGCTCACTGGTCACGTATAATAAAGCCCAGCCGGGTAAATACGTGCAAACCAGCAGGTATATCTCACTGGTCATCCCTCTCAAAGTTACCTCACACTCCTCTTTCACCGCTCTTCCAGTTTCCTGCTGCCAATGACTGGAACTAAAATGCAAAAAAATCACTGAAATTGCAGAAACAATATATCTCCCTCACTAACTTTAAAACATCAGCTATCTGAGCAGCGCCAGCACCGATCGCTGTAGCGCTGTAAATAGCCCATCTGTGGAACAGCCCATCCAATTCCATCACCTCATCCCCATATTGTTTTTTTTTTTTTATTTACTTTTTTTTTGCTCTTTTGCACACCAGTATTTCTACTTCTTGCAATATCATCTGCACATCTATCACTCCAGTGTTAATCTGATAAATTGTAATTACTTTCGCTACTATGGCCTTACCTCCCTCACGCCCATTCAGGCCACACACTGCATATAGACTTTATATCATTATTGGTATTCAATTTCGGTGGACACATTTGTTTATTCCATGTAAACGCTGTGTTGTTGTTTGTGCTCTAAGACCGTTTCTGTTTTTTTATCTCGGGCCAGGTCGTGCAGTTGTAAATGAGAACTTGTTCTCAACTGGCCTACCTGGTTAAATAAAGGTAAATTTAAAAAAAAAAAAAAAACCGGAAAAAAAAAAAAAAAAAGGTTGCAGTAGGGATCAAATCTCTCTCCTCCGGAGTCTGCCCCAGGTCTTCAGGGCTAAGCCCCGTATGTTCTGGTGTGTAGTAGTGGTGCGCGGTTCAGCTGTTTGTTCACCCATACCCGGGTTCTACAAGTCTTACACCTATAATTTCCAACACTTTTAGCAGGGCTATTTGTTAGTCAACTTGTCTATAATTAAATAAATACCTGTAGCAGCTCATTTGTCATTATATGTTGCCATATAAGACTAAACAAACCCCTTGCTCAACAGAATAATGTAATAGATCCAGTGGCTATGCTTTCATTCAGGGCAGGTGGGGCAGAGCAACACCCAACACCCAGGCTGTGTAAGGGGGCTATTTTTGACCATGAAGGGAGAGTGGTGGAGTGCTGCATCAAAATGACCTGGCCTCCACAATCATTCGACCTTAACCTTAATTGGGATGGTTTGGGGGATGAGTTGGACCTCTAGAGTGAAGGAAAAAGCAGCCAAACAAGTGCTCAGCATATGTGGGAAGTCCTTCAAGACTGTTGGAAAAGCATTCCAGGTGCAAGCTGGTTGAAAGAATGCCAAGAGTCTGCAAAGCTGTCATCAAGGCAAAGGGTGGCTACTTTTGAACAATATAAAAATATATTTTGGATTCATGTTTTTTTAAAAACTTTTTTATTTACTGGCTACGATTCCACTGCTATGTAAGTATATATTTCCCCTTACAGTTTTGATGTCTCTACTTTAATTATACAATGTAGAAACATAGTTAGATAGTGTTTCCTTAGACACGTTGGTGCGGCTTTGGCTTCTCCGTTGGAGCGGGCAGCTTTGTCGGAGCAGTGCGTGTGCTTGGTTTCCTCGACCTTCTCCGCCAAGTCCGTAGGGGAATTGCAGCGATGAGACAAGTTTGTATCTACCATTTGGATATCGCGATAAAGGGTTAACGCCATGCCAGAACATTTTGAATACATTGGCCATTACGAGATGTCAATCCAGCATGACTTCCCTGGAAACTCGGATCTGGGAAATCTCAGACTTCAGTGATTTCCTTGGGACAATTGGCAACTCGCGATAAACTAGCTCGACTGAACGATCATCCAACTCTGAATTTTAGGGGCCGGGATTTAGGGGGCCTTCCTCTCTCTTTTCTAGAGCCCTCCCTGCTAGGGGCGAATCTACCGTGCCACCTTCCTGTGAGTCCAAAAAAATGTATTGTATGCTGCTTCATAAATTATGTCAGAGATATATGTAAAATAAAGCAAGAAAGTAATACTAAGTGTATGTTGTCTAGTAAGCTGTTAGTAGCCCATGTGCCTCAATTCTAATAATTTGCTCCCCTTTCACTCTCCAAGTTACTTGGCTTCATTGTTCTGACTTCCTGGTGGTACACATTTAGCCTATAGCCTGTGTTAGAGAAATATCATCATTGAATATTGTAAGAGCGCCATTGTCTGGGTTTATATGCCCCTTTATTTATCCAAATTACGGATTGCCTCTTATACGCCTCGCATCTCTTTATGCCATAGTTTGTACATCTCAATTGCTTCTAGGTAGAAACCACGTTTGTTAAAGCAAGTCAGCCATATTTCAGCCATGTTTCTTTTTTGAAAGGCAGTAAATGTAGATTGAATGAAACTGTTTCTTTACCGCCGTGACAAGGCTGATGATGGCCAGGTATGCGCAGTGGTAAGGGGTGTTGGGACTGGGTTAAGCTGGGACTCTGCTGTTGGGACAGCTTTATATAGGCCCTAACAGTTTGTCAGCCCTGTTTCTCAACACCATTATAGTGCAGTGCAACGAATGTATTGTTTAATGTTGTGTAGTGGCTTTTCTCTTAAGCATGCATCAAAAAAAAATACACTGCCTCTAAATAAAGGGAACACTTAAACAACAAACATGCCAATGTAATTCCAAGTCAATCACACTTCTGTGAAATCAAACTGTCCACTTAGGACGCTAAACAATCGATTGGACAATAAATTTCACATGCTGTGTTGTGCAAAATGGAATAGACAACAGGTGGAAATTATAGGCAATTAGCAAGACAATTCCCAATAAAGGAGTGGTTCTGGAGAGGTGGGGACCATAGACCACTCTCTCTCAGTTCCTATGCTTCCTGGCCGATGTTTTGGTCACTTTTTTGAATGCTGGCGGTGCTTGTACCTAGTGGTAGCATGAGACGGAGTCTGGCTAACCCACACAAGTGGCTCAGGTAGTGCAGCTCATCCAGGATGGCACATCAATGCTGTGGCAAGAAAGTTTGCTGTGTCTGTCAGCTTAGTGTCCAGAGCATGGAGGCGCCTACCAGGAACAGGCCAGTACATCAGGAGACGAGGAGGCCGTAGGAGGGCAAACAACCCAGCAGCAGGGACCGCTACCTCCGCCTTTTTGTGCAGCAAGTGAGGAGCAGGAGAAGCACTGCCAGAGCTCCTGCAAAAATGACCTCCAGCAGGGGCCACATAAATGTGCATGTGTCTGTTCTCAAACGGTCAGAAACAGACTCCATGAGGGTGGTATGAGGGCCTGATGTTCACATAGGTGGGGGGTTGTGCTTACAGCCTAACACACCACCGCGGCAGGACGCTTTTGGCATTTGCCAGAGAACACTCAAGATTGGCAAAATACTGGCGCCCTGTGCTCTTCACAGATGAAAGCAGGTTCTGGGCGCACTTCTGAGCACATGTGACAGCTGTGACAGAGTCTGGAGACGCCGTGGAGAACGTTCTGCTGCCCGGGTACATCCTCCAGCATGACCGGCTTGGCGGTGGGTCAGTCATGGTGTGGGGTGGCATTTTCTTTGGGGGGCCGGCAGCTGCTCCTCTCCATGTGTGCTTTCGCCAGAGGTAGCCTGACTGCCATTGGGGTACCTCCGAGATGAGATCCTCAGACCCCCTTGTGAGACCATGCTGGGGTGGTTGGCCCTGGGTTCCCTCCCTAATGGGGCACAATGCTAGACCTCATTTGGCTGGAGTGTGTGTCAGCAGTTCCTGCAAGAGGAAGGCATTGATGCTATGGACTGGCCCGCCCGTTCTTTCAGACCTGAATCCAATTGAGCACACATCTGGGACATCATGTCTCGCTCTCTCCATCCACCAACAACACCACGCTGTACCTCACAGACTGTCCAGGAGCTAACGGATGCTTTAGTCCAGGCTGGGAGGAGATCCCCTCAGGAGACCATTCACCACCCTCATCAGGAGCATGCCCAGGCGCTGTAGGGAGTGGGTCAAGTACAGGCACGTGAGTGGCCACACACTCTACTGAGCCTCTCATTTTTGACTTGTTTTAAGGACATTACATCAAAAAGTTGGATCAGCTCTGTAGTGGTTTTCCACTTTTAATTTTGGAGGACTCCAAATCCAGACCTCTCCCCTCATGGTTGATAAACTGGATTTCCATTGATTATTTTTTGTGTGATTTTTGTTGTCGTGCGCACATTCAATCATGTAAATAAAAAAGTATTTAATAAGATTATTTCTCTTTCATTCAGATCTAGGATGTGTTCTTTAAGTGTTTTTGAGCAGTATATATATATATATATATATATTTTGTTTGCCCTTCCACCAAGATGTACATGCTAAAAATACCACTGAATATAACGATAAAATTAATGTTTCCACCCCCAGGATGACATTGGTAAATGCCTTCTCTGCCTTTCATCTTTCGCTTGACATTTAGGACTGGGGTAAAAAATACAATAATAATGCAAAAAAAAAAAAAACAAACAGAAAAAAGATTTTCTTTTTTTAGCAAAATGTCCAAATGACATCATTTCTTGACCGGTTGTAATGAAAAAAAAAAAAAAAAAAAAAAAGCTGTGTTTTCTGAAAAGATTTTTATAGTCTGGCTTTGATGCATATTTTATTTGGTTGAAATATTATCAGCTTTTTAGGATGCTTTAGATGAAGACAGCACATCTACAGAGATCATATTTAACTGAGCATTGCATTCTCTTAAGATGCAGGAAAAAAATAAATCTCCCACTCCATGTCCAAATTTCTTCCTACAAGAGAGATGCTTAATTCTGGAGGAGTTATTAGTAAATCTATAGCCCCATTCACACGTGACTAGTATTACTAGATAATGTTGAAAAATGTATTTATTATCTGAGAATGTCCGTCAAGTATTCCAGAGAGGACTATTCAGGGGGATACATTTTTTCCAAACAACAGCTCCCCCCTGTAATTCTTCTTTTTTTCTTTCTTTTTAAAAAAAAAATTGACAGTTATGACAAGCCTGCAGTTTCCCTTTTTGTAGGTGTGAAGATATTTCTTGGGCAACAAGTCCAGGGAGATAATAGGCTGGCACTTATAACTCCGAGCTTCTTGCTTCCCAAGTTTCTAAAACCACATCAAATAAATGTTATTTGTCACATGTGGGCCACCCATCTAGCAGTTGTTATTGCGGGTGTAGCGATCATCTTTTAGTATAGTAAGCTGCCATAATATTTAGGTGTATCATATCATTGAGATATTTAAGCCATCCGCAGAAGACGTCCTAAATGCTCCCCAGCCTTCAGATGTGAGCTGAACAACTAACTTAGTAATTGATATGACCATTATAGCGATCTATTCGGTCCCATCAGCGGCCTGGTGGTCCAAAAAAATACCATACTATGGGTGTGTTTTGTAAATTCAAACTGGAGTGCCAGAGTGTGCTCTTGTAGAGTGCGCCTCATAAACTCAGAGTTTGTCAGATTGTCCGCTCATAAATTTAGAATATTTCGCTTCCTCGGAGCGTTCAGAGCACACACTGGACGCTCTGGCCGAGAGTAGGCTTGATCTTGAGTGTTCTGACACATAACAACAACAGCAGTTGGCTAGCTACTTCCAGACACAAATGCAGACCAACCGGGCCCCGCGATTCGGCCCCATGTAGCAAAAACACGTAGCAATTGTGTTTTTTTTTTTATGCATTAGATTAAAGTATAGACTGAGAACTAGAAAATTGTATATCAACAACTACAGTTGGAGGAACGAGGGAAAGTAATTATGTTTTGAAAGTTGATAACTTGTAACCCCTACCTTTGAAAAAAAAAAAAAAATGGCCCCCTTGAATGATTTGGTAACGCGTAATGGAGAGCCTTCTTTGCTTTTCATGCTGGCACCTTATTCAGCATCATTTACACCCTCTTCTTAAGCCTTAGCCCGTTCTGCTTCCTTTTAAGCATCTGCCATGCATGACATCAGCAGCCTGGTGGTCCAAAAATAGCATTATTATATCTGGTGGATTTTTAACACTCAATAAAACCCATCCGCTTAAACAACAATTTTGTATATGTCGGACCCAGCAAACCAGGCCAAATCTGGGCAAAAAGCAACTTTCTAAACAATGCAGCCTTGGTTTGTTTCTAGCTTGGGTGTTAGCTAGCTAATTAACATTAATTTAGCAGGTGGGCCAGTTCAAATAACGATCACATCATATAGTTTAGCGTTAATTTGTACTTAATTATTACAGGAAAAAATAAACTCACAACAAGATCATTATTTACTAAGAGTTAATGGCAAGCTAATTACAGAAATTAAGTATATGATTGTGAGAGTGTGTGATGAAAAAAAAAAAAGCAGGGGAATACAGGAGAATATTAGAACTTCTTGCACACTGTCTCATTGGCCTAACATTATATCCCCTAATTCGACTTCTTTTTTGGTGCACGGCCTATGTTGTTCTTCACATTCCCGTCGCCTCTGGTAAACAACACACACAATATAATATAAACGTATCGTTTATTTGAACAATGGGCCAGGATGTGGGGTTGTGAAGGTTTAAACAGTACAGTGAAATGGTACCTTGCATCGTGGAGTTCTTGTTTAGACATTTTGCGAGCTACAGTTGAAGACGGAAGTTTACATACACCTTAGCTTTCAAGCAAATACATTTAAACTCAGCTTCTCAATTCTTCTTGGACATTTAATCTCCGAGTGAAAAAAAATTCCTGTGTTAGGTCAGTTAGGATCACCACTTTATTTTTTAAGAATGATTTTTTCAGCTTTCTTTTTTTTATTTCAGCTTTTTTTTTTTTTTTTTTCAAAAGTTTACCATACACTCATTTAGTATTTGGTAGCATTGCCTTCTGCAAGCTTCCTGGCCAAAATAATTTGGGTGAATTTTGGGCCTCCATTCCTCCCTGACAGAGCTGGTTTGTGGTAGGATGCTTCACAGGTTTGTAGGACTCTCTTGCTCGCACACACTCCCCTTTTCAGCTCTGCCATTTCCTTTTGAAAACAACTTTTGAAGGCTATGCTTAGTCATTGTCCATTTGGAAGACCCATTTGCTACTTCCTCAAGCTTTAACTCCTGATTGATGTGTCTTGAGATGTTGCTTCAATATATCCACATAATTCTCATCACGAGATGCCATCTATTTTGTGAAGTGCACCAGTCCCTCCCTGCAACAAAGCACCCTTACAACATGATGCCCACCCCAATGCTTCACGGGTTGGGATGGTGTTCTTTGGCTTGCAAGCCTACCCCCTTTTTCCTCCAGCCTGATAACGATGGTCATTATGGCCAAACAGTTCCATTTTTTTGTTCATCAGACCAGAGGACATTTCTCCAAAAAAGTACGATCTTTTTGTGCCTCATGTGCAGTTGCAAACCGTAGCGTCTTGGCTTTTTTATGGCGATTTTAGAGCAGTGCCTTCTTCCTTGCTGAGCGGCCTTTCAGGTTAAGTTGTCAGGACCCGTTTTTTACTGTGATATATATAGATACTTTTGTACCTGTTTCCCTCTAACAACATCTTCACAAGATCCTTTTTGCTGTTGTTCTTGGGATTGATTTTGCACCCCTTTTGTTCAAGCACGCTCATCTCTAGGAGACAGAAAGCTTCTCCCTTCCTGAGCGGTATGACGGCTGTGCTTTGTCCTACATGGTGTTTATAAGTACTTCGGGTACTATTGTTTGTACAGGTGAACGTGGTACCTTCAGGCGTTTGGAAATTGCTCCCAAGGATGAACCAGACTTGTGGAGGTTTTCAATACCTTTTTTCGGAGTTCTTGGTCATTGATTTCTTGATTTTCCCCTTTTGATGTCAAGCAAAGAGGCACTGAGTTTGGAAGGTAGGCCTTGAAATACATCCACAGGTACACTTCTCCAATTGACTCAAATGTGATGTCAATTTAGCCTTATCAGAAGCTCTAAAGCCATGACATACTCCTTTCGAATTTTCCAAGCTGTTTAATCCCTCTTCTTAAGTTGTGGGACGGATCTTCCTGCACTCCTTGGGCAAGGCGGGACCCCACTCCCAACAGCCAGTGAAATAGCAGGGCGGCAAATTCAAAAAAACGACCAAAAAAAAAAAATCTCCTAATTCGGCAAATTTCTCAAACATGCTACAAACTATTTTTACACCATTTTTAAAGATACACTTCCCTCCCCTTAATGCAACTACATTGTCAGATTTCCCTCAAAAAGGCTTTTACAGCGAAAAAGCAAAAAACATTAGGGATTATGTTAGGACACCACCTAAACAAGAAAAAAAAAAGCCACTACCAGCCATATTTTCCTTAGCATGGAGAGAGGCGTCACAAAAAACCACATACAGCTAAAATTAAGCACTCCAATCCCTTGACGATCTTCATCAGATGACACCTATAGGACAACATGTTACATAATAAATGTATGGCTTGTTAGATAAAAAGTTCATATTTATATCCAAAAACAGCATTTTACTTGGCGCGGTGATGTGTGCCAGAAAAAAAAAAATGTTTGCCTCCCAAAACTACCGGTGAATGTGCACATTAATTTACAGAAATACTCATCATAAACGTTGACAAAATACGTATCAAAAATATTTAAAGAATTATAGATATACTACTTCTTAATGCAAATCCCGCCGGGCTGTGTCAGGGTTTCAAAATAACTTTCTTTACTTGGAGAAAGCATACATTGTTTAATATTCTTGAGTATACAGAGTTCAGCCATCAATGCAAGCCATAAGTACTAAAGTTGGCCTTACCAAGTTCTGGCATCAAACAAAACTCTTAAAATTAGTGCTTATAAATCTTCCTCTTACCTATGCGCTGATCCTCGGCGGTAGGGGGAATGCATTCGCAGGACCTCCCACTTCCACAAGAAATGCTCATTTGTCTCGATAAATTCCATCATTTATGTCCAAAATACTTCGCTTTTGTGTTGGCGGCGCTCCAGAACACTATTCCAGCGGGCACGATGCGTGGGAGCGTGCAAACTAATAGAGGAAAAGCTCAAAGTTCCATTACCGTTTGTAGAAACATGACAAAACGATGTTTACAATCAATCCTTGTGGGTGTTTTTAACATAAAATAATTGATAATATTCCAACCGGAAAATAGCGTGTTAGAGATTCATTACAGAAGAAAAAAAAAAAAAAAAATGCTAGCCATGTGTGAACGCTACATGACGTAATCTACATTTCTGACCTCAGACAGTCTTAGCACTGAATTGAACTGGACTGTTATTCTCCCTCAAAATTCACCATAGAAGCCTCCTTTCAAGCAACTTCTAAAGACTGTTGACATCTAGTGGAAGCCTTAGAAGTGCAAAATGATTTAAGTCACTGTAGAAGCGTTCTGAAAGGGAATTAATTTAAAAAAAAAAACTAAAACAGCCTCAGATTTTCAACTTCCCGGGTTGGATTCTTCTTTCCTTGCAGGTTTTTGCCGCCATATGAGTTCTGTTATACTCAGCTATTGCATTTCTTCATTCAAACAGTTTTAGAAGCTTCTCAGAGTGTTTTCTATCCAAATCTACTTCAATAATATGCATATTCTCGTTTCTGGGCCCGGAGTAGTAGGCAGTTTAATTTGGGTCATCCGCCGTGAAAAATAATACTGCCCCCCACCAAGAGAAGTTAAAGGCACAGTCAACTTAGTGTATGTGAACTTCTGACACACTGGAATTGTGATACAGTCAATTATAAGTGAAATAATCTGTCTGTAAACAATTGTTGGAAAAAAATGACTTGTGTCATGCACAAAATAGATGTGTCCTAACCGACTTTCCAAAAGTATAGTTTGTTAACAAGAAATTTGTAGGAGTGGTTGAAAAATGAGTTTTAATGACTCCAACCCCAAGTGTATGTAAACTTCCCGACTTCAGCTGTATATTACTCCTCAACCACCTCGTGCACTCCCCTGGGCACACATTGACTCGGTACTCCCTTTTGTATATCACATAAAGTTACTTTTATTGTAAGCTACATTATTTTCTTTTTTTATTTATTTAAACTCCGCATTGCTAGAAAGGGTCTCGGTGGCAAGAATTTCACTCGGTATAGTGTACACCTGAGTTCAATTGGGTTGTATATACATGAATGAACGCTTCTCCCTTCCCTTATCTATGGATGCCATGGTTGCTCCCTTTTTTTTAGTTTGAAGATCCAGAGACAGGTGTTTTATGGCTAATAGCCTGGGTTGCTGTGTGTTGTTTTTACTACTCCCCTCCGCATATTTGTAATAAATAAAAATGTCAGAATGTTCTCCATCTCCATAGCTAATATCATACTTTGCATCCACCGGGCATTGCACTGATTTCAAAACTCTGTCCTTGTCATTGGGGCATCGTTTTGAGTGTACCAAAACGCAGCGGTAAAGTGCTCATCTTCTTATTTATTAAAGAAAAACACTTTAATCACACAAAATAAACAGACAATGAAAAACAGTCCCGTAAGGTGCAAAGGGCTTTGTGACTATACTGGAAACAAATCCACCCACACAAAACACAAGTGAAAAATAAAAAACCCCCCAATCTGGTAATAACATGTCCTCCTCCAATTAGACGCAAGACAACCAGCTGCCTCTAATTGAAGGTCCTACCAAAAACCCCCTCTCAAACATAGAAATAATAGAAAAAAAAACTAGATAAACACATAGAAATAGAAAAAATGGAAACATAAAACCAAAAAAAAAAAAAAAAAAACCTCGAACCACACCAAAAAAACAGTCAATCCCCTGCCACGCCCTCCCTGACCAAATCTACAATAACAACAAATAACCCCCTTTTTACTTCGGTCAGACGTGACTGTCCTCTGGGCAGAGAAGTGGAGAGCAACACACTAAAGTAATTATTTTTGATATCCTTCAAAAAAAAAAAATCCACATTAGTAGGGATTACCTACACATACCGAGAGCAGCCCCCTTTGTTATAGACAGAAGCGTGCTAAGCATGGCAGACCCTCCTCCTCAATTCCGGAACTCATCTCTCAGCATGTCCAGCCTTCCATCCATTATCTCTGCAGTGAATTCATGGCTAGCGGAATTCCTGTCTTCTTTTCCGCAGCTAAAGCAACTAGGCTCTTAATTTAACAATTGTATTGTTATTTACAGTTGGCATACAAGTTTGTTGTTAAGGCACATGAAAGTTCACATGTTCTTAAGTGCCATTTTTCTCTGCCAAAAAAAAAAAAAAAAAACGTGCATTTAGATAAAAAATTTACTTTGGGAACGTTTTTCTTACGTTCAAATGCTTCTCCTGTGAAGTAGTGATGCGAGACATACAATTTGCAGAAGGCTCTTCTGGAAACAAGTCACATTTTTGGCATGCATACAGTTGGCCCCAAAGCTTAGCCCCAGGCGAATGCACTAATAGCTCAACAATGAAAGGAAAACCCTCAATGTAGACTACATATATAAATTGCATGGGTCAATTCCCTTTTTTAGGTATTGTTTCTCTTCATTCAACGGCGCCTGCCACCCACTCCGGCTTCTTCACCAGCCACATACACACTATACAATGATCTCTAAACATGTCTGCCTCCTGGGCGGATATAGAAATCTTTGAGCCCATTAATTACATTACATATATTTTCTCTTATTTTCCAAATGTTCTTCCTTTCTCCATGCTCGGAAAAAGACAAATATTGGAAATAAATTCAGATACTACTTCGCTGTATGTAGATAACGCCTACCAGTTCTAGCCCAACATTATATTTTCCATATATCATACAAAAAAAGACATATTACAAATCCCAAAAGTTTCCATTTCCTCTCACTCCTTAGCGCTTGGAAGCAATCGCTTCTCTATGCCAACTGACAGATGTTAAAAAGATGGCTGTCTCCGCGGCACTTCCCCATTCTGGTACTCAAGATTTATTTGCTCTCAAGCACTGGTTTCCCTCATCCTAAATCCTATTTATATTTATCTCCGGAAGCAGAGAGGGTTATATTCAAGATGTGCCAGTCATCTTAAAATAATGAAATGCCTTTTGTGAAAAATAAAACAAATATTCCTCTCTTGAACACCATGATAGGTACAGTAAATACAAAAATGTTAATAAAAAAAAAAAAAATTGTATATTGGCATGTAAAGTATATTCGGCTTTTTGGTGAATACTAACTCAAATCAGAAATCCTGCAAACTGCAGCCGTAATTGAGGGGTGCTCTCACATTTTGCCGGCCACATCTCAGGGGAGCCGAAACCACCTTTTTTTTTTTATTTCTCTCTTATTTAGCTTTATAGAAAAAGGGAGTCATTAACCCTCTGTAGACAATAAAGTGCAAGTTCCAGTGTCGCTGCCTCCCCAAAGGCTCCTTGCATGTCTAATTGGAACATATCACCACATACCTGTCCTCAGCTGCTTTTTCCCTGCACTATGACAGACGCCATTTGCAAGTGCTTGTGGATTTTTTGTGTCACATGACGGTATAGGGCAATATCTAGAAATATTTTTGTTGCTTGTAGTGGTTAACAACATATCCATGTTTAGTTTTAGATTTCTTTTTGCAAATATGCAAGCATATTTGTGGCTTCTTGAGTGTAATCAGCTTTTTAGCAGTGTATAAATGCCACCACCACCTCTGGTATCAATATGAAGCTGATGTGGAAAACCAAATAGGGATGTTTGCTGTGTAGGCAGTAAAAATAAACTCGCCGCCGAACTTTACCTTTGTATTTAAATGTTCTGTCAGTGTATTAGAGCTCACATTTGCATTTCTGATGGATGCTTAGGCTCACAACAAGGATTTCCAGGCCCACAGGTTGAATAGGAACATTTCCTGGGCTTGCTGACACAATGAGAGACTAATGTAAACTGATCACCTCAAAGTGCTTCTTACTAAGTGTATTATAAAAAAGCCATATATGTGTATAAAAACCTATAGTGAAAAAGTGACAAGCTAGTAGTACATGATTGTAAAAAACATTCAACTATACAAACCAATTCCCTGGGTTGGACGACCAAGTAGCCGCTTTAAAAAATCCTTGCCAAATCGCCCGGTAGACCTTAACCGTCAAGGTCTCTCTGTCCTCCATCCTTGTTATCATCCATCCCCACTAAAGCCACATGAAGAGTCCTCCCCTGACAACTACAGAACTGGTCAATTAAAACACATGGAAAATCACAATGAGTGAAGATACTGATTTGGCTGTGACACTGCAAGACACTTTGACAGTACAAATTATATTGCATGATCTGACTTTGACTATTTAAAAAAAGGTTAAATAAAAAAATACCTTAAAAATTCTTTGTCTTATTGTCAGTGTGTGTGACATAAAGCCCTTGTAGCCAGGAGTGTAAGCCATAAGACTGCTGAACAGTTAATTAAACAGCTACCTAGACTTTGTGCTTTTCATCCCTACCTACCTGTAACATAGTGTACTTCAATCAATCACCTAACCAGTTTTGAGCATCAAAATCAAATTTTATTGGTCACATACACATGGTTAGTAGATGTTAATGCGAGTGTAGCGAAATGCTTGTGCTTCTAGCTGTTCCAACAGTGTCAGTAATATCTAATAAGTAATCTAACAATTCCCCAACAACTACCTAATACACACAAATCTAAAGGGGTGAACAAGAATATGTACATAAGTATTTTGTTTATCTATTACTTTTTAACCGCATTGTCGGAAAGGGCCTCGTGGTAAGTGCTACTCCCCCATGATACAAGTCTACACTTCTTGTTGTATTCTCCGGCACATGTGACAAATACAATTTGATTTGATAAAATACTAACCGGTTTTGCATTAATACAAGGCGGACATTGGATGCGCTAGAAAGATCTGGAAGCTGAAGGACTGAAATGCCATAGTGCTCTCTTGGTTGGCAACCTTACGCAACTCCACGCAGCTCTTCTCTCTGTCTACATGCAGCACTTGACCTGACTTGATGCAGAGTTGAAGGTGTAACCTTTCGCTCTTCATGCCTGAAGACTGCATAAAGCTGAACTCGACACTCAACAATAGCGTGAGATATTGAAATGGCACAAAGGTGTTATGACATGCCTATTGATCAAATAGCTTCCATGAAGGCTATAGAACGTTCCAGTAGTCTCCTTTGTTATGTTGGAGCAAGAGTTGAGCTGAAGCCTCAACTGTTCCTCAAGCTGATTCCAGGTCAGATGTAATGATTTTTTACCAACTGAACCATAACATGATTCATTTTGGACTTGGTATTGACAATCAAGAAAAAGAGGGAATCTATGTAGCTCCTCCCTTTACTATGTTCCCTAGCCCACCTCATCACCTGTCATCCATAATAACTGCTGTCCATCCATTGTCCCTCTCTTGGGCTGTACCCTCCATCACTGCAAGGAATGGCTTTCTTTGGTTGGCCTGATAATGGTTTGGAGTTCAGGTGGGGATGTATCTGCCCATAGAATGCAGAAAAATGACAGACATGACTTCACAAACCAAGGTCCAGTTTCCCAATAGCTATGGAACTGAGGTTTACGAGTGTTTTAACAATGCAGCGTTCCTGCAACGGACGGATATTTAAGCAGAGTAGGTTGTGTCCAAACCTTTGAATTGTACTATATGTAAAATGTATATGCAAAAATGTATGTATATGTAGCAGAAAGGCTGTCAAAGGTATTGTCCGTAGCGCCTCCGAGACAGGATTGTGCTTCGAAGGGGCATAGATCCAGTTCCTCTTACTGTTCCGTAGGTAAGTAACACACATGTTTTTTTTAGTGGATGCGAGCTTCATCTGGAAGCCAGTGGAGTGGTGTGCGGTGGAGCTGGATGACATGGGAGAACTTGGGAAGGCTGAACATCAGCGGGCTGCAGCGTGCCTCTGGATAAGTGGCAGAGGATTTGATGGCACAAGCAGGGAGCCTCCAGCCAACAACGAGAGTTGTAGTAGTCCTAGACGGGAGATGACAAGTGCCTGGATTAGGAGCTGCGCCACTTCCTATGTGAGGTGCGGGTTGTGCTCTATGGATGTTGTAGAACACTAGAACCTGGTGGAGCAAGTCATCACTGCTTTGATGTTGGCAGAAAAACGACAGGGTGTTGTCCAGGGTAATGCCAAGCGCGTTTTTTTGCACTCTGAGGGGAAGAACAGCGTGGGAGTTGTCAGTCAACCTGCGGATGGAGAGGTCTTTGAGCAGGTAGGCATTCTCTCCTGGAGGAAGAGCAGCTCAGTTTTGTCGAGGCTGAGCTTGAGGTTGGTGGGTCGACATCCAAGCTGGAGATACAAAGAAATGATCAGTCTATAATTTTAATGGTAGGTTTATATGAACAGTGAGAGACAGAAAAAAACAAAAATCCAGAAAAAAAAAAAAAAAAACACGCTAAAAAATGTTATAAAATGATTTTGCATTTTAATGAGGGAAATAAGTATTTGACCCCCTCTGCAAAACATGATTCTTCTTACTTTCTTCTTCACTTGGTAAGCAAAAACCCCTTGTTGGCAATCAGAGGTCAGACGTTTCCTTGTAGTTGGCCACCTCAGGTTTGCACACATCTCAGGTGGATTTTGTCCTTGCACTCCTCTTTTTGCAGATCTTCTCTCCAAGTCATTAAGGTTTCGAGGCCGGACGCTTGGCAATCCTCGAACCTTCAGCTCCCTCCACAGATTCTATGGACTCAAGGTCTGAGACTGGCTAGGCCACTCCAGGACCTTTAACCTCTATGGCTAGGTGGGACGCTAGCGTCTCCCCCCCTGTGTGCAAATTTCTAACAACAAAGTACGTGCATTTCAAGAGCTTACTACAAATTTGAAAACCAAATAAATGTCAAAATTCAAATTCCTTTTCAAACATACAACTATCTTTTACACCCCTTGAAAGATAAACATCTCCTTTAATCTAACCACGTTGTCCGATTTCAAAAAAGGTTTTACGGCGAAAGCATAAAGTTAGATTATGTTAGGAGAGTACATTGACAATAGCTGTGTTGTAATGTTTTGTCAATTCAAAGACAGGGCGTCTACCTGCCAAAAACCATAAAACCAGCTAAAATGATGCACTAACCCCTTTTACAATCTCCATCAGATGACACTCCTAGGACATTATGTTAGACAATGCATGCATTTTTAGTTCTATCAAGTTCATATTTATATCCGTTAAAAAACAGCGTTTTACTATGGCATTGATGTTGAGGAAAATGTTTCCTAAAACTAATAAATCCCAAGGGCAGTCAAGTCAGCACCTACAAATTAAATAATTAAAATTAGGAAAACATTGGTAAAATATTATATTGTCATTTAAAGAATTATAGATTTACATCTCTTGAACGCAATCAACTTGCCAGGATTTAAAAAATAACCTTACTGGGAAATCACACTTTGCAAAATAATCTGAGCACTGTGCCTAGAAAAATAATAATACATGTTGCCAGTAAGTGATACAGACTAGCCGCCATGTTGGGGGAGAGATCTAAATCGAAAATACTTGCGTAAATAATCCATTACCTTTGATTCTCTTCTTCATCAGATGTCACTTCAGGTATCACAGGTCCATAACGAATGTGGTAGCGTTTTTTGTTCAAAAAAGCTTCATCATTTATGCCAGTCCAAAATCTCCGCTTTTCCTTGTTAAAGGCTCACGATCTAAGCCGCCGGACTTCAACTTCATGAACGAGGGGAAAAAAATATATTTACGTTCGCTCAAACATGTCAAACGTTGTATAGCAAGTATAAATAATTAAAGGGCCTTTTTTACCAGAACAGAATAATAATATTCAAGGTGGACGAATGCATTCCCCTCTTTTATAACGTATTGTAACGAGGGTACCTTAACACACAATACGAACTCTCTACCGCCCAGAGTCTAATCGGCCACCGGCTCCATGGCTCTTGTTTGGTCAGATCTCACAGTAAAAGACTCAAAACACTCCCTTTGTAAAGGTTGGTGACATCTAGTGAAGCAATAGGAAGTGCCAAAACATTAATCAACCTCCCCCTGCGTGTTTCTTGGGCAAATGGCATAGGCTTAAAGGTAATTCAACACATCAGGTATCCACTTCCCTGTCAGAAAAATAAGTCTCAGGGTTTTGCCTGCCAAATGAGTTCTGTTATACTCACAGACACCATTCAAAAACAGTTTTTTAGAAATCCTTTTAGGGTGTTTTCTATCCATATATAATAAGTATATGGCTATTCTGTTTACTGGTTAGGATTAGTAACCAGATTAAATTTCTGGTGCGTTTTTTTATCCAGCCGTGAAAAATACTGCCCCCTTAGCCCCAACAGGTTAATGTGCTTCTTCTTGAACTACCTCCCTTTGTTGCCTTGGCCGCGGGTGTTTGGGTCATTGTCATGCTGGAATACTCCATCCACTAACTATTTCAATGCCCTGGCTGAGGGAAGGAGGTTCTCACCCAAGATTTGATACAGTACATGGCCCCGGGTCAAAATGATGCAGTGAAGTTGTCCTTGTCCCCTTTCTTTAGCAGCAGAAAAAAACACCCCCAAAAGCATAATGTTTCCACCTCCATGTTTGACGGTGGAGATGGTGTTCATGGGGTCATAGGCAGCATTCCTCCTCCTCCAAACACGGCGGTAGTTGAGTTGATGCCAAAGAGCTCCATTTTGTCCCCATCTGACCACACAACACTTTCGCACCAGTTGTCCCTCTGAATCATTCAGATGTTCATTGAAAATCCTCAGACGGGCACATGTATATGTATTTCCTCCTTGAGCAGGGGGGACTCCCTTATGGTCGGCTGCAGGATTTCAGTCCTTCATGGCGTAGTGTGTTGGCCACTAATTGTTTCTCTTGTTGACAATGGTCCCAGCTGCCTTTGAGATCATCATTGGACAAGAAAGGCCCCGTATGATTCCCTCACCTGCTTCTCATGATCATTGCAACCCTCCACGAGGTGTGATCTTGCATGGAGCCCCAGGCCGAGGGATATTGACAGCTCCTTTTGTGTTTCCTTCCATTTTGCGAATAATCGCAATTCAAATATTGTCACCCTCTCTCACCAAGTTGCTGGCGATGGTCTTGTAGCCCATTCCAGCCTTGTGTAGGTCTACAATCTTGTCCCTGACATCATTGGAGAGCTTCCTTTTTGGTCTTGGCCATGGTGGAGAAAGTTTGGTAATCTAATTGGATTGATTCATTTCTTGTGGACATGTGTCTTTTTTTTTTACAGGTAACACGCCATGTTGTGAGCACTCCCTTTAAGAGTGTGTGCTCCCTAATCTCAGCTCTGCTACCTGTTATATATAAGACACCTGGGAGCTCGTGAAATCTTTCTGATTGAGAGAGGGGTCAAATACTTGCTTCCATCAATATTAAATGCAAACAAATTTATAAACATTTCCTTTTGGATACATGTGTGTTTTCTTTCTCTCTGGATATTTTTGCTTTTGTTATTCTGTCTCTCACTGTTCTTAATAAACCTTACCATTAAAATTATAGACTGATCCCTCTTTCTTTATCAGTGGGCAAACATACAAAAATCAGCAGGGGATCAAATACTTTTTCCCCACTGTATCTAGGGGCACAGAGATGCATTTCCTCACCACCCAAGCTGAAGGGGGGAACGAGAAACGTAGTAGAAAAGAGATACTCTAGCCCTGAGAGGGTGGATGGTCTCACTGTGTAGAAAAAAAAAAAAAAAAAAAAGTGGTGGATAGATCTAGGAAGATGGTAACAGAAGATAAATAGAGATTTTAGCTTTGACAGAGCAGAGAGCCTCTGACACAAAAAGTGAAGAAAGCAGCCTCAGTTGAGTGATCTGGTCTTGAAGCCTCACCTGTTAGGGCCAAGAAGAACGTTCCTTCTGATAGAGGGGATGCAGAGGGTATGAGTTGATGAGGGAATTGAGGAATGGGAGAAGGTTTCCAGAGATGGTCTGGAGAAGGGGAGGAGGGGATGGGGTTGAAAGTCTTCACAAAGTGAGTCATTGGAGCATGTGGCGACACTGATAGGATCGAAAAAGAAAATGCAGCGGCTGCTCCTCGGATCAGCTTTCATACAGATCTTTACCTAATAAACACATTATTTATTTTTTGGCTAATACTGGACGATCAAACAGCTCCTAAAGAGATAATACTACCCAGTATGGTGTCAAATATTGAGGCGGCTTAACGTGTGATTGCCCAATAATTGGCGCACTTAATCACAGATTTTTGCAAATCAATATTGCGCAAATGTTACACATCATAAAAATATGTTGGATAAAAATAGATTACAAAGTGTAGCCTGGGCTGGGGCTTAAAAATAGAACTCCGATTGAACATGAAAATGGATTTCAATATGATTGAAATATAAGGCTGGCCTTATGTAATATATAGATGTATGTAGACTATAGGTCTATAGGTCTCTTCTTGCATTTATCTCTTTTAACGGGGTTACCTTTGGTTTTCATTTAAATCATATATTTTTTTATCTTTTGTTTGTTCGTAATAATAGCGCAAAGACATTGGCAACTTTGTATTTGTCATCATCAGAGATGGATAAACCATGCGATTCTATGTTTAGCTGAGGTCTTTTCTGTGTATAAAGCTAAAGGGCTAAAAAAAAAAAAATGAACGCCGCACTTAGTTGTTCTACAAGAGGTTCACGAGGTAAAGTTGGTGGGAAGATTGATCAAGCTTTCAAGAAAGCAACTTTAGTAATGATGGTTTTGGGGGAAAAAACAGCTTCTTGAAGATTTTAACAATGCTCCTACGGTAAAGTTTCCCTTAACAATGAACAGTCTTATTGAAGATGCTTTTTAGGAAACTGGGCCCTGGTGTGTGTGAGTGTGTGTATGTGTGTGCGCGTGCGTGTGTGTGTGTGTCTGCACATGGTCAACATGTTTTGTGTGGTTGAGAGATAAAGTCCCTAACAGACAGGGATTGTATGGAATGGATTCCTCCAGTAAAAAGGTTTTCAAGCAAGCAACAGAGTCTTGATCATTATCTCTAAAAAAAAAAAAAAGTCTACAAGTAACAAGTGCATAAATGCGTAGCCAACAACAGTTCTCTCCATTCTCCCTCAATCAGGATGTGATCGTCTCTACTGTATGTATAATGTTATAAAAATGTATCTCTTCATCCAAAGAAGATACAGTGGCTTTTGTCTTGTTGTGTCAAATCTTCTTACTCAACTCTCTCAAGTCAAGACAAGGGCCTAGACTTCGATTTCTCATCTTTCCACAAATCACATTTTGCAGTGTGTCATGTCCATTGAAACCAATGAACTTCATCCAAACATCAATACAAGAAAGCAACAGATTAATGGGAAAGGACTGGTCACTAATGGTGCATTATTGTTCTATCAATCCCTCTTATTACAATATCAGTTTATTTAAAGCAATCACATCAAGCAGGCTGGTTGAAGGAGCTTATAGGAGCACAAAAGGGGCACATTCTAATGGCCTTCTGAATAGAATAAATGGAATGGAGAAAAAAACATGTTGTTTCTATATGTTGTTACACACATCATTAAATATATTGGATACAAATACATTACAAGCAGAGTAGCCTTACAACAAGCAAAATAGAAAGCAATTGATTAAATATGAAATTGATTTCCCCTTTTCAATATGATTGAAAACAATATTACTTATATAGGCTCTCTCTCTAGAAATCTGTCACACACACAATACCCCATAATGACAAAGCGAAAAACAGGTTTTAATGAAATGTTTGCAAAATGTATTGAAAGGGTTAATAAACTGAAACCTTATTTACATAAGTTTTCTAGATTCCTCGAAATTGAGCTCAGGTATGACCTGTTCACATTGATCATCCTTGAGATGCTTCTACAACTTTGATTGAGTCCACCTGTGGTAAATTAAATTGATTGACATATGTTTTGGAAAGGCTACTACACCTGTCTATATAAGGTCCCACAGTTGGACAGTGCATGTCGGAGGAAAAAAAAAACAAGCCATGAGGTCGGGGCTAGGCCATATGTCCGTAGAGCCCCGAGATGCGTGGGATTGTGTCGAGGCACAGATCTGGGGAAGGGTACCAAAACATTTATGCAGTTTGAAGGTCCCTAAGAGCACAGAGGCCTCCATCATCTCTTAAATGGAAGAAGTCTGTAAACTACTCATGAATCTACACTCTTAAGAGCTGGCCGCCCGGCCAAACGGAGCAATCGGGAGAAGGGTCTTGGTCAGGGAGGTGACCAAGAATCGAATAGTGTCACTCTTGACAGAGCTCTGGAGTTACCTCTTGTGGAGATGGGAGAACCTTTTGCAGGCGGAAAAACCATCTCTGCAGCACTCCACCAATCAGGCCTTTTTTATGGTGGAGTGGCCAGACCTCAAGCTACCCTCAGTAAAAAAAAGGCACATGACAGCCCGCTGAGCTTCCGCTTCTTCGTGCTGGCATCTTAAATACTCGACCATGAGAAAAAAAGCAAGGTTGCCTTTGGTCTGATGAAACCAAGATTGAACTCTTCTTTTTCTGGAATGCCAAGCGTCACGCCTGGAGGAAAACCTGGCACCATCCCTAAGTGGGTGAAAGCATGGAGGTGGCAAGGCAGCATCATGCTATGGGGAAGTTTTTCAGCGGGCAGACTCGGGAGACAAGTCAGGATCAAGGCAAAGGTGAACGGAACAAAGTACAGAGTGATCCTTTGATGAAAACCTGCTCCAGAGCGTTCAGTACCTTAGGACTTGTAGGACTGGGGCTAAGGTTCACCTTCCAACAGGACAACAACCCTAAGCAAGGCTAACACAGCCAAGACAATGCAGGAGTGGCTTCTTGGACAAGTCTTTGAATGTCCCTTTTTGAGTGGCCCAGCCAGAGCCCGGACTTGAACTCCGGATCCAACATCTCTGAAGAGAGACGTGAAAAAATAGCTGTGCGGCAACGCCTCCCCATCCAATCCTGATACATGAGCTTGAGATGATCTGCAGAGAAGAATGGAAGAAACTCCCCAAATACAGTGGTGTGCCAAGCTTGTAGCATCATTCCTGCTAGAAGACCTAATGCTTGTAATCGCTGCCACCGGTGCCATCGGTGCTCTTCCAACAAAGTACTGAGTAAAGGGTCTCGAATAAAAATGTGATATATTCCGTTTAGTTTTTAATAGATTAGCAAACATTTCTAAAAAACCCGTATTTGCTATGTCATTATGTGCTATTGTGTGTAGGTTGATGAGGAAAAAAAAACAATTTAATCAATTTTATAATAACAAAAATGTGAAATGTGAAAAAAAAAAAAAGTCAATGGGTCTGAATACTCTCTCCAATGCACTGTATGTGTAGCCTTAAGGCCTACTGAATTTATATATATTTTTTAATGCAGCTATCTAATATTTAATTTCAATCATCTGTGTTAATATCCTTCGCTTTTTAACCTCTCTAGGGTAGGGGCAGTATTTGCAACGGTAATCGGATAAAAAAAAAAAAAAAAAACGTACCCGAATTAATCTGATTATTATTACTACTGCCCAAGAAAAACTAGAATATGCATATATATAATTGTTTGATTTTGGATAGAAAAACACCCTAAAGCTTAAAAAACCGTTTGAATGGCGCGTCTGTGAGTATAACAGAACTCATATATGGCAGGCAAAAACCTGAGAAGAAGATTCCCTCTTACAGGAAGTGGCCTCCCTCTCTGATCCCATTCCTTGGCCTTCTGGGCCACTCTATTGAAAAATTGAGGATCTCGCTGTAACGTGACACTTCCTACGGCTCCCATAGGCTCCTTTCAGAAGGCGGCAGAACGGCTGAATGATGACTTTGCAGGCCATGGCTGAAAAACAGTAGCGCATTTTGGTAATTGGTCGACCAGGAGAACAATGAGACTGGGGCGCGCTGCAAGTACGAAGAGTCCATTTTAGATTTTTAGTCTTTGAACGAAAACAGGGTTTCCCCCGGTCGAATATTATTATCGCTTTTTACGAAAAAAAAATTGCATAAAATTTGATTTTTTAAAACAGCGCTTTTTTGACATGCTTCTCGGCACGGTAATGGAATATTTAAAAAAAAAAAAAATTATCACGACATAAACGCAGCCGGGCGCTGGGCTACCCTTCGGATAGTGCTTTTTGAACGCACCGAACAAAACAGAGTGATATTTGAACATAACTATGGATTATTATTATTTTGAACCAAAAACCAACATTTGTTATTGAAGTAGAAGTCCTGGGAGTGCATTCTGACGAAGAACAGCAAAGGTGTAATCCACTTTTTCTTATAGTATATCTTGAGTTTTGGTGAGTGCCAAACTTGGTGGGTGCCGAAATAGCTAGCCTGGTGATGGTGAGTCCATATCTACTGTCTTGCAGGAAATCACGCACACAGAACGAGCAGTATAGCTGGGGGCATTGTCATGCTGGAGGGTCATGTGTAAGGATTAGCCTGCAGGAAGTGTACCACATGAGGTAGGGAGGATGTCTTCTATAACGCATTAAAAGCATTGAGATTGCCTGCAGCCGACAACAAGCTCAGTCTGATGATGCTGTGGACATCAACGCCTCCAAGACTATGAAAAAATCTCCACTCTCCAAATCGGGATCCCGGCTCCAGAGTACAGGCCTTCTCAGTGTGGGGTTTGGTTTCTTGTTCTCGATGATAAACGTGAATCCGACCACCACCCCATTTCCAGCAGTGGAGACAAAAAACAGTGACCTGGCTAGTGAAGAGTAATTTCTTTCTTTTTTTTTTTTTTTTTTTGGCGCTTACCAAATCCAAAGTCCATGTCCAGCACGTAAGCCAATTTGAAAATGTTGTTGTTGGGATGGCCTGGTGAGATCCAGTCTTATGAATATTGCTCCATGTCCCAAAATTCTCTGGTTGTCTCTGGTTTGGTGCATATAAAAACCCTGAGCAGGCGCGTCTGAGTTTGAAGATCATCCTAAAGGTTCCAGAAGTTGTTCCCATCCAGTAACAATGTTTTCCGACAGCCTTCAACAATGTTGTTACTGCGGTCTGGGCCACTGCAGGTGACACTAATCAGCTGTCTGTCCTGGGTTCCCCCAGTAGCGCTGTCTTAGGCTTCGCTGGTGCACAGACATAAAGCAATATTTTGCCCCCTGGCCACATATTCGCAGTCCTTCATGCCTCTCCCTTTTTTGCAGCATGCCTAAGGCACGTTCACACAGATGTGAGCAGGGACCCTGTCATCATTCTTTGTTGTTTCCTTCTTTTCAGCGTAAGTAAGAAAGGGGCCTCTTTTTAGTGTCCTAAGTTTTCATAACTGTGACCTTTTAATTGCCTACCATCTGTAAGCTGTTAGTGTCTTAAAAAATAATTAGAGCCATGGTCTATTCCTTCCTGAATTTCTGCCTGGACTGACATGCCCAAAGTAAACTGGACTGTTACTGGTGTGGCCCAGTAGCCAGGCTTCATGCACAAATTGGTAGCATTGGATAGAAAAAAACATGTTTGAAGCTTCTAGAAATGTTAAAATAATAACTATAAATTGGACAAAATTGATATAACAGCGAAATTCCAAAGATAAAACAACTGGACATTTTTTTTTTTGTTTTGAGCCCCCAGGCTCTTATAATGGAAAGCTAAGTGGGTTCTATGTAATTCCAGCTCCCAGATTGCAATTCCTATGGCTTGCAGTAGATATCAACAGTCTTTGTTCATTGTTTCAGGCTCATTTTTTCAAAAATTTGAGTTTTCTTGAACCAAGACTCCCGGTTCAAATTGAACATCCTATCAATTGAAAAATACTTCTTTCCATGAAATATTATAGTTTATTTACATTTTAGAATACCTGAGGATTAACCTGTTTCAGAACCTGGGACGCTTGCGTCCCACCCTAGTCAACAACAGCCAGTGGAATCAAAGGTGAGGTGACAAATACATAAATACCTCATAAATGCTATAACTTCAATTTCTCAAAAAAATATGACTATTTTACAAAATCTATCATAGATGGGTTAAACCTCCTCCTGAACGGAACCACGTTGTCCGATTTCAAAAAGGCTTTTACAGCAAAAAGCAAAACATTAGATTGGCATTAGGAGTATCTCACTCCAGCTAAATCATTAACTTCAAAGCAATCCGAAGCATGCATCACAAATACCCAAAACACAGCTAAATGCAGCACTAACCTTGATTAATCTTCATCAGATGACACTCCTAGGACATCATGTTACACAATACATGCATTTTATGTTCGATAAAGTTCATATTTATATATAAAAACAGCATTTTACATCGGGCGTCGTGATGTTCAGGAAAATATTTTCCCTCAAATGCTTCCGGGTGAACCAGCGCCACAATTTACAAAATTATTATTCGAAAACATTGTTAAATGTAATATTGTCATTCAAAGAATTATAGATTAACATCTCGTGAATGCAACCGGGCATTGCCAGATTTTAAAAAAATAACTTTGCATTTCTGGGAAATCACACTTTCGGGTAACAAAACAGGATGTGGTATGCTCTAGAAGATAGCGAAGTGATACAGGTTGGGCGCCATCTGGAACCATCTAAAAATCAAATATACTTTTGCATTGTAAATATTATTCCCTTTACCTTTTGATTATCTCTCTTCTTCATCAGAAGGCACTTCCAGGAGTTCCTGGTGGTCCACAACAAAAATGTAGTTATGTTCGAAAAAGTTAATAATTTATGTCCTTAATACGTAGCTCCTTCCGTTAGCGCTGCTCGGCTACTCTACTCATAAGTAATGTGTACGAGTAAGTGCAAGTGGGACTTGTTGTCACGAATGCAAAAAACATATTATACAGTGCCTTGGGCGAAAAGGCCCCCTTGAATCCCCTTTGGCCTTTTGCCACATTTCAGGCTTCCAAACATAAAGATATATATAAAACTGTAATTTTTTTGTGAAGAATCAACAACAAGTGGGACACACAATTATGAAGTGGTAACAAAATTTATTGATAAACTTTTTGAACAAATAAAAAAAAAAAAAACTGAAAAAAATTAAGCGGTGCAAAATTATTCAGCCCCTTCATTTCTCTTGCTAGTGCAGCAAACTCTCTCCAGAAGTTCAGTGGAGAGGCTCTGAATAATCCAATGTTGACCTTAAATGACCAATGATTGATAATAATAGAATCCACCTGTGTGTAATCAAGTTTCCGTATAAATGCACCTGCTCTGTGATAGTCCTCAGAGAGAACCGCTTTAGTAAGTTTAGAGAGCATCATGAAGAACAAGGAACACACCAGGCAGGTCCGAGATAATGTTAGGAGAAGTTAGTGTCGGATTTGGAAACAAAAAGATTTCCCCCAAGCTTTTAAACATCCCAAGGAGCACTGTGCAAGCGATAATATTGAAATGGAAGCGAGTATCAGACCACTGCAAATCTTAATACGTACATCTCGGCTGTCCCTCTAATCTTCTTCAGCTCATACAAGGAGAAGACTGATCAGAGATGCAGCCAAAGAGGCCCATGATCACTCTTGGATGAACTGCAGAGATCTACAGCTGAGGTGGGGAGACTCTGTCCATAGGACAACAATCAGTCGTGATACTGCACAAATCTGGTCATTCCTTTATGGAAGAGTGGCAAGAAGAAAAAGCCATTTCTTAACCTGTTATGGCTAGGGGGCAGTTATTTTCTTTAAATGCAAGGTTGGATAAACAACGCACTCCCGACGAGACCTGGTTACTTTCTACCCCGCCCAGTAACTAGGAATTTATGCATTATTAAATTATTGGTTTTGGATAGAAAACACCCTAAAAGTTTCTAAAAACTGTTTGAATGGTGTCTGTGGAGTATAACATAACTCAAATGGCAGGTCAAAAACCTGAGAGAGAGATTCCCCTACAGGAAGTGGCCTCGTCTGACCACTTCTCTTGAACTTCTTTTTCATCTATCTTTTACTAAAGGATCTCTGCTCTAACGTGACACTCCCCCTTTACGCCTTCCATGGGCCTCTCAGAGCTCCGCAACCTGAAATGTACGCTATCCCAGCCTCCCAGGCTGAAACACATCATTAATATCGCTTCCCAAGTGGCCGATCAAGGGATTGTGGTAGGTGGGCTTAGGGCGCGCCCCGTCCGCCCCTTCGTCTTTGTGATTTTCCCTCTGTTTGCCGGGGTAAAAAAGGAGATTCCCTATCGAATATTATCGCTTTTTTTTTTTTACGATAAATTGCACTAAAAAAAATGATTTTAAACAGCGAAGTTCGACATGCTTCAAGTACGGTAATGGAATATTTAGAATTTTTTTGTCACGAAATTGCGCCATGCAAGTGACCCTGATTTACCATTTCGGATAGTGTGTCTGGGACGCACGAACAAAAACGGGGCTATCTCGGATATAAACGATGGATTATTTGGGGACCAAAACCAACATTTGTTATTGAAGGCTTTAGCAGTCCTGGGAGTGCAGCCTCCTGACGAAGACAACAAAGGTACAAACATTTTGTTTATAGTAAATCTGATTTGGTGAAGGCTAAACCTTCGCTTTGTGGGTGTTCAAATAATAGCCAGCCCCGGGTGATGGCTGGTCTATGTAATTTTTTTCTTAGAATATTGTAAAATGTGCTTTCTCACCAAAAAGCTATTTTTAAAATCCGGCTATATCGAGTGCATAGAGGAGTTCTGTATCTATAATTTTTAAAATAATTGTTATGCTCTTTTGTGAACATTTATCGTGAGTAATTTAGTAAATTGTTAGTAAATTCCCGGAAGTTTGTTGGTTCTTGAACGCCACATGCTAATGTAAAAAGCTGTTTTTTTATATAAATATGAACTTGATTGGAACAAAACATGCATGTGTATTGTATAACATAATGTCCTAGGTGTGTCATCTGGATGAAGATCATCAAAGGTTAGTGCTGCATTTAGCTGTCTTCTGGGTTTTTGTGACATTATATGCTAGCTTGAAAATGGGTGTCCGATTATTTCTGGCTGGGTACTCTGCTGACATAATCTAATGTTTTGCTTTCGCTGTAAAGCCTTTTGAAATCGGACAGTGTGGTTAGATAAAGGAGAGTCTTTGTCTTTAAAATGCTGTGAAATAGTCATATGTTTGAAAAATTCAGTTTTTGTATTTTGAGGAATTTGGTCACTGTGCCACACCTATCATTGGATATTGGAGCAGGTGTTCCGCTTAGCGAACGCCTAGATGTAAGAGGTTAAAGATATCCATAAAATGTGTCGCTTAAAGTTTGCCACTAGCCACCTGGGAGACACACCAAACATGTGGAAGAAGGTGCTCTGGTCAGATGAAACCAAAATCAAACTTTTGGCAACAATGCAAAACGTTATGTTTGGCGAAAGCTACACAGCTCATCACTCCTGAACACACCATCCCCACTGTCAAACATGGTGGTGGCAGCATCATGGTTTGGGCCTGCTTTTCTTCAGCAGGGGCAGGGAAGATGGTTAAAATTGATGGGAAGATGGATGGAGCCAAATACAGGACCACTCTTGGAAGAAAAACCTGATGGAGTCTGCAAAAAGACCTGAGACTGGGACGGATTTGTCTTCCAACAAGACAGCTTAATGATCCAAAAAACATAAAGCAAAAAATCTACAATGGAATGGTTCCACAAATAAGCATATCCAGGTGTTAGAATGGCCAAGTCAAAGTCCAGACCTGAATCCAATCGAGAGTCTGTGAAAGAACTGAAAACTGCTGTTCACAAACGCTTCCCATCCAACCCTCACTCCACTGAGCTTCTCGAAAGCTGTTTTGCAAGGAAGTGAATGGGCAAAAATGTCAGTCTCGATGTGCAAAACTGATAGAGACATACCCCAAGCGGCTTACATAGCCGTAACGCAGCAAAAAGGTCATGGGCTCTACAAAGTATTAACTTAAGGGGCTGAATAATTTCCTTTTGCACTCACTCAATTTTTCAGTTTTTTATTTGTTAAAAAAGCTCTTTGAAATATCCAATAAATTTCCTCGCTCCACTTCATGATTGTGTCCCACTTGTTGTTGATTCTTCACAAAAAATTACAGTTTTATATCTTTATGTTTGAAGCCCGGAAATGTAAGGCAAAAGGTAAAAAAAAGTTCTCAAAGGGGCCGAATACTTTCAAGTAAGGGGCACTGCATTAACGCTCGCTCAAACATGCTTCAAACGTTGTATAACATAAATCTTTAGGGCCTTTTCTTCAACCAGAGCTTCGTTAATAATATTCAAGGCGGTGTGGATTTCCATTGCATTGTCTTACTTTCAAACGTTTCCTTCGGAATGAGGGTACCCATGGGCGCCCGCGTCATAGTAGTAATGGCTCCCTCCCCCCCTATGACCTCAACTTTCCAAGCCTCCTTCCTCGTTCGGTCATCGTTTCTACCATAGAAGACTCCAAAAACCACTTTTTGTAAAGACTGTTGACATCTAGTGGAAGCCTTAGGAAGTGCTAAAATGAATCCTAACTCATGGTGTGTGTGTTTCCTTATAGGCAAAGTGTTGAAGGTGATTCCACAAATCAGATTTCCACTTCCTGCATGGAATCTCTCAGGTTTTATAGTGCTGCTATGAGTTCTGTTATACCTTCACAGACACCATCCAAACAGTTTTGAGTGGGGTCTCTTTTTAGAGTAGTTTATCCAAATCTGCTTCTTCGATTCGATATGCATAGGTCTTCTATTTACTAAGCAGGAGTAGTAACCACATTAAATCGGGTACGTTTTTTATCCGGCCGTATTCTCGCTGTCCCCCTATCCCCAACAGGATAAACAGGTTACTACTCTGGCTCCAGAAAAATAGAATATGCATATTATTAGTAGATTTGAATAGAAAACACCTCTTGAAGTCCCTGGAAAACAGTTTGAATGGTGTCTGTGAGTATAAGAGAACTCATATATGGCAGGCAGAAAACCTGAGAAAAATTGAATCAGAAACAGGGGCTAGGCTGGGCGTGGAGCAACCCGGGAAAAACCCAGGTGGCTGCTGGCTAGGATTTTACTGCCATACACCTCCCAACTTCTTCCATTGGCTGTCATCAACAACAATCTTTAGGAACTGGTTTCTTGAACCGGTCAGCTGTTACCGCCGGGGCGGTGACTCCTACTTTTGGCTCAGTCAATCATTGGCTGGGGTTTTTGTAGAGGTGTCTTATGATGCGCGGTCAAGTAACGGACGCCATCGCTTTTTATATTTCCTTTTCTTTCTTCTGGGATGAATAGCTATTCGTTGTAAAATTATCTACCTTACGCTAAAAATAATCTTCTAAAGTATTGATTGTAAACGTCGTTTTTTGATTTGTTTCTACAAATGGTAATGGAACTTTGAACATTCTGGCTCATGGATTTGCGCCCATGGCTACGCGCGCGGCATTGTAAAGCTCCCCCTGAATAGGCCAACAAACGGACGTGACTTGGTTGATAAATGATGGACTTTGCAGAACAAATGAACATTTCTTGTGAAGTGGGTGCCCCCATCTGAGTGCATTCCGCCAAAGATCAGCAAAGGTAAGTAAATATTTCGAACATATTGTTAGAGATTTGTCGACGCCCGTGGTTGTGTAGGCTAACTGTATAGCTTAGCATTGAAGGCTAAGTTCTGTACTCAGAATATTGAACAATGTGCTTTTTCCGTAACGCTATTTTGAAATCTGAACAAAGTGGTTGCATAGTGGGAGTAGGATTATCTCTAATTCTTTTTAACCTCTTATGGGCTAGGTGTGGGACGCTAGCGCGTGCACCCGGTGCACTCCATCAACAGCAGCAGGTGCAGTATTCCTTCTTTTCAAGAGCGGCAAATTTGAATCCAAATAAATGTCAAAATTCAAATTTTTCAAACATACAACTATTTTTTGCACTTTCCCTTTTTGAAAGCAAGATAAACATCTCCCTTAATTCAACCACGTTTTAACACGATTTCCTTCAAAAAAAAAGGTTTTACGGCGAAAAGCATAAATTTAGAGTATGTTAGGACAGTACATTTACAAGAGTTGTGTGTAATAAGCCTTTGTCAAGTCAAAGACAGGGGGCTCAACAAAAAACCATAAAAACCAGCTAAAATGATGCACTAACCTTTTTACAATCTCCATCAGATGACACTCCTAGGACATTATGTTAGACAATGCATGCATTTTTGGTTCTGATCAAGTTCATATTTATATCCAAAAACAGCGCTTTTTACTATGGCATTGATGGAGGGGAAATCAAGCTCCAATAACCGGCAAGAGGTGGCAGTCAAGCTCTCAGCGCCACAAATTAAATAATTAAAAATTAGAAAAAAACATTGGTTAAAATATTATATTGTCATTTAAAGAATTGTTATTATAGATTTACATCTCTTTGAACGCAAAATAACTTCTGCTGTGATTTAAAAAATAACCTTTTAACATTGGGAAATCACACTTTTTGCAATAATCTGAGCACTGCGCCCAGAAAAATACACACACACACACACGCTGGGCGACATACAGACCAGTCGTCATGTTGGGGAGATCTAAAATCGAAAAATACTATGTAAATAATCCATTACCTTTTGATTCTCTTCATCAGATGTCACTTCCAGGTATCACAGGTCCATAACGGTTAATGTAGTTTTGTTCAAAAAAAGCTCATCATTTATGTCCAAAAAAAAATCTCCGGGCCTTTTGTTAGAAGCACATGATCTAAGCCAGCGCCGGATCTTTTCGTCATGAACGAGGGGAAAAATATATTTCCGTTCGTTCAAAAACACATTACGTCAAACGTTGTATAGCATAAATCATTAGGGCCTTTTTAACCGCTATAGAACATGAATAATATTCAAGGTGATCTAATGCATACCTTTTATAATCGTGTGTATTGGAACGAGGGTACCCAACCATGAACTCAAGGCCAAGCCAGGTGTCTAATGGGACATCATCGCTCCATGGTTCTTGTTCGGTCAGATCTCCTCCCCTCCAGAAGACTCCAAAAAACACTTTGTAAAGGCTGGTGACATCTAGTGGAAGCAATAGGAAGCTAAAACATTCCTCAGCTCTGTTTTCTTTAATGGGATAGGTTTAAAGTCAATACAACACATCAGGTATCCACTTCCCGTCAGAAAAATGTCCTTTGTGGGTTTTGCCTGCCAAATGAGTTCTTGTTATACTCACAGACACCATTCAAACAGTTTTAGAAACTTCTTTTAGAGTGTTTTCTATCCATATATAATAAGTATATGCATATTCTAGTTACTGGGCAGGATTGAAGGCAACCAGATTTCAAATCGGGTACATTTTTTATTCCAGACGTGCAAATGTAAGTGCTTCTGCCCCCCTTAGCCCTAACAGGTTAAATAATTGTTATACATTTCCTTTTTCAACGTTTATGAGTTCCCTTTTTGTAAATTAAATGTGCCTTCTATTCACCGTGAGTTGGTGGGGGAGAAAAAAAACATTTTCTGAACGCTTTCACACGCCAATGTGTAATAAGGGTTTTTTGGATATAAATATAAACTTCTTGATCGAACAAAAAAAAAATGCATGTATTGTCTAACATGATGTCCTAGAGTGTCATCTCGATGAAGATTGTCTAAACGTTAGTGCTTAATTTTTTAGCTGCATATCGGTTTTGTGATGGCTATCGCGGGTATTGGAAAAATTGATTTTTTTACTGAGGTGCTATGCTAAAAATAATCAAATGTTTTCTTTTTTCTTTCTTTCTCACCATAAAAAGCCTTTTGAAATCCCCGACAATGTGGGATTGGATTAAATAAGTAGAGTATCTTTTAAAAATGCCGTATAATACTTGAATTTTAATTTGGAGATTATTTTGTTTTTTGAATATCACGCCGCGGCTATCTCACTGGTTGTTGGTCCAACCAATCCCTTTTCCAAGTTATCGGGATTGTATCCTCAAGAGGTTTTTTAACCTGTTAGGGCTTGGGGGCAGTATTGACACGGCTGGATAAAAAAAAAACGTACCCGATTTTAATCTGGTTACTACCTCCTGCCCAGTAACTAGAATATGCATATAATTATTGGCTTTGGATAGAAAACACCCTAAAGTTTCTAAAACTGTTTGAATGGTGTCTGTGAGTATAACAGAACTCATATGGCAGGCAAAAACCTTGAGAAGATTTCATGCAGGAAGTGGCCTGTCTGACAAGGTGTCGTTTTACTTGCCTCTGTTTATTGAAGACTGAGGATCTCTTGCTCTTAACGTGACACTTCCCTACGGCTCCCATAGGCTCCCTCCAGAAGGCGGCAAAAAAGCTGAATCGTGGCTTTGCAGGCTCTGGGTTGAAACAACAAAGTAGCGCAGTTTGGGTGTAGTGGCTGGCTACATAGTACTGTGAGACTCCAGGCTCCTCGTGCTGTCTCGGCCACGACAAAAATGCTTTTGTTTTCTTCTGGCCTGGTTATCTAAACGCAGATTCCCGGTCGGAATATTATCGCTTTTTACGAAAAATGGCATAAAAATGGATTTTTAAACAGCTGCTGACATGCTTCCTTTCTCGTTAAGTACGGTAATGGAATATTTAGGAAATCTTTTGTCACGAATTGCGCCATGCTTCCGTCACCCCTTCTTTATTTACATAATTTCCTCGGATAGTGTCTAGAAACGCACTTCCAACAAAAAAATGGGCCGCTTATTTGAATATAACGATGGATTATTTTTTGGACCAAAAACCAACATTTGTTATTGAAGTAGCAGTCCTGGGAGTGCATTCTTGACGAAGAGCTAGCAGCAAAGGTAATCAAACTTTTGTAATAGTAAATCTGACTTTGGTCAGGGCTAAACTTGGTCGGTGTTTCTAAATGGTTAGCCGTGGATGGCTGGGCTATCTTACTGAGAATATTGCAAAAATGTGCTTTCAATCGGGTTTGCTATTTTTAAAAATCGGACATATGGTCGAGTGCATAGAGGAGTTCTTGGGTATCTATAATTTTTTAAAATAATTGGTTATGTTTCCTTTTTTAGAACGTTTATCGTGAGTAATTTAGTAAATTCACCTCGGATGTTTGCGGGGGGTATGCTAGTTCTTGAACGTCACATGCTAATGTAAAAGCTGGTTTTTGATATAAATATGAACTCTTGATTGAACAAAACATGTAGTGCATTGTATAAACATAAATGTCCTAGGGTTGTCATCTGATGAAGATCATCAAAGGTTAGTGCTGCATTTAGCTGTGGTTTTGTTTTTTGTGACATTATATGCTAGCTTTTGAATCGGGTGTCTGATAATTTCTGGCTGGGTAGTCTGCTGGACATAATCTAATGTTTTGCTTCCGTTGTGCCTTCCTTTTGAAACGGACAGTGTGGTTAGATTAACGAGAGTCTTGTCTTTAAAAATGCTGTAAAATAGTCATATGTTTGAAAAATGGAAGTCGGATTTTAGAGGAGTTTGTACGCTTTCAAGGGCCACGCCTATCATTGGATATTGGAGCAGGTGTCTTGCTAGCGGAACGTCTATATAGGAATGTAAGAGGTAAGGTTAAAATTAACTGTATCACAATTCCAGTAGGTTCAGAAGCTTACATTATTACAATTCGGGGTTGGATCTGTGCCTCTTTTAAACAGCTTCTGAGTAAAATTCCAGAAAAATGATGTCATGGCTTTTTAGAAACTTCTTGATTGGCTAATTGATATCATTATTTTTTAGTCAATTGAGGTGTGTACTCTTCTGTGGATGTATTTCCAAGGCCTACCTTCAAACTCAAGAAGTGCCTCTTTTGCTTGTTGTCATGGGAAAATCAAAAGAAATCCCTCTCAGCCAAGACCCTGGTGAAAAAAAAAAAAAAAAAATCCAAAAAAACGCCTGAAGGTACCCACGTTCATCTGTAATGTAAAAAACAATAGTACGCAAGTATAAACATCATGGGAACCACGCGAGCCGCTTATACCACTCAGGAAGGAGACGCTGCTTGTCCCCTAGAGATGAACTTCCCTTTTTGTGCGAAAAAGGTGCAAATCTCCTTGCAGAACAACAGCAAAAGGACCGTGTGAAGATGCTGGAGGAAATAGGTACAAAAGTATCTATATCCACAGCAGTAGTCCTATATCGTATTATTAACCTGAAAAGGTCGGGCTTTCAGCAAGGGAAGAAGCCACTGCTCCAAAAACCGGCCATAAAAAAAAGCTAGACTATGTTTTTTAACTGCACTATGTGGACAAGATTGTACTTTTTGGAGAGATGTCCCTCTGGTCCTCTGAACAAAAAATTATAACTGTTTGGCCATACGACCACATCGTTATGTTTGAGTGAAAGGGGGGAGTGGGCTTGTAAGCCTAAGAATACACCATCCCAACCGCCGTGAAGCTAATGTGGGGTGGCAGCATCATGTTGTGGGGGTGGGGCTTTGCTGCTGCAGGAGGGACTGGTGCACCCACAAAATAGATGGCATCATGAGGAAGGGAAATTATGTGGATATAGCTTGAAGCAACATCTCAACACATCAGCCAGCAAGCAGCTTGACAAGAATTGGGTCCCTCTCCAAATGGAAAAAAATGACCCCCCAAGCATTGGCCTCCAATGTTTTGACAAAATGGCATAAAGAAAAAACAAAGTCAAGGTATTGGAGTGGCTATCACAAAGCCCCCTGACCCCTCACCCCACAGAAAAAAAAAAAAAAATGTGTGGGCATAACTGAAAAAGCATTGCGAGCAAGGAGGCCTTACAAACTCTTTTGACCTTGAAGCTGGCTACAATCTTCAGCTCTGTCAGGGAGTTATGGGCCATAATTCTCACCCAACTTATTGGGAAGCTTGTGGAAGGCTACCTGAAACGCTTTGGACCCAAGTTAAACAATTTAATCATTACTCCCCTCATATCAGTCTCATTTCCTGAACATCGCAGATTTCTTTGAATCTGCAAGAAAAAAAACCTTAACCCTTTTTCGGATTATTCAGTACTACATGTAAATGTGTATTGAATTATTTATTTACTAACTAATCCTAAATAAATCCAACCGCTTACATTTTAACACAGAATACACATGCAATAATTTATATGAGACACAAGTCGCTAGTGGACTGGACAATAAGACAGCTTGTTACACATATGGAGAGGGGGGGTGGGGAAAGAGAGAGAGAGAAAAAGGGGAAATTTACTAGGACTGTTATCACATTAATCCTATACCTTAAAGACAAACTGCCACCCATTTGGGTTAGAAATCAATGTATTTACGTAAGGTAGATGTCTCTGTTTGTCATCTCTCTGTTGAAAACCAATCACTTTCTATGGGGAATGGCTGGATGGGTGTAAGGCCTCTGGCTGTCCAGGAGGGGTCACAATGTCCTTCGTAGTTGTCTTGAGTCTTATAGTGGAGTGCGTTCAAAATAGAACCTTTTTTAAACACTCTTGGTCGAAAAAAAGCGGGCAGTTCCATCACACAGACACGCCTTCTTAAGCTTATTTGGGGCGTGTGGCTTAGTTAATGTGCAACGGACATGAAAACCAATGATCTCAAGTAAGAAAACGAAAAATCACATTCTATCTTAACAAAAAAAAAAAAAAAAGGTTTCATCATTGTTCATATATTTCCTGGCTACACAACATAAAGGATGTAAACCTTTGACATTACACAGTGTGAAAGCTCTTCAAGTTACAGTATTTCCATTATACCGTTTCATAACATCACAAAAATAAAAAGCAATATGACATGATTATTCTTGAGATCTCTTACTCGGACCATTCTTAACATTCCCTATCTTAGAAATATTGTTCCTAAGTTCACTCTCTTTGACGTTAGGAGTTTTGGGTGGCAAAAATGTCTCTGTAACAAACGCCATTCCAATCTTGATACTAGAGACCAAAAAGGAGTCGCCTTCGGGTTGGGAGCAATATACAATTTGGATTGGTGTGAGGTGTCATCAAAAACCCCTACACTAATCGTAAATCTTGACAGTTTAAGAACTAATGGCAACAAAAAAAAAAAAAAAAACCTTGAAATGACATTGTGCTTTTTGTTTTATCATACCCCGCTGGATGTGAAACCAGATGGAAAGAAAAATAATGAGCTATTTCCCTTTTCTGTTTATTTTTTACATGTGATTAAATACAGTTCTGGTTCTTGGTCCCCTGGCTAGCATGTATCCTTCGCGCAAATAGATCTGTTGTCTCAAGGATAGCTCATTCAAATCTCTTTCTCTGGTGTTTTGTGGGATCCATGACTGCTTTTTAAGAGCCTTTGTGTTCTTCTCATGAGTGCTTTTTTAAGAGTACAAGGTAAAGAAACCGATGTGTTTTTTGCATGAGAGAAAAAACACTTACAGGTGCTCTCTGTACAAAGAGGAAATCCATATATTGTAATTTCTATGGCTTCATGGTTAGACAAGTGCATTTCCTTCATGTGGCCCTACTGTACTTCTTACCAGGCGCGCCGGTTCCAGCATTATCCTCAGAAAAGGCCTGCCTCCGTGGCTTCCCACCCTAATTTGGCAAAAAAGTGCCCAGAGCCTTGGCAGTGAGAATGGTGTGACAAACAAAAAGCATCCAGTCAGAGGTGTCCTGTGGGCGAAAGCAGCTTCTGATGAGAGGTCGAAGGAGAATTGCAAGAATCATGCAAGCTAACAGGCAGAAACAACACAGACAGGCAAATAACTGCGCAGTACAACAGTGGTGTGTCAGAAAGACCATCTCAAAAACACACAACTCATCAGTCCTTGTCACGGATGAGTTATTTCCCCTTAGCAGATGACCACACCTGATCTCCAATTCTATCAACAGCCAAAATAATGTAAGAAGTGGCCCAGTGGGAACGTGATCACCTGGCTACACTGGACAATTGAGGAATGGAAAAACATTGCCTGGGTCCGATGAATCCCAGTTCCTGTTCTGTCATACTGAGGGCAGAGTAAGGATTTGGTGTAAGCAGCATAAGTCCATGGCCACATCCCGCTGGTGCTCAATGGTACAGGCTGGTGCCAGTGGTGTAATGGTGTGGGGAATGTTTTCCTGGTAATACGCTGGGTCCCTGATACCAATTGGACTAACGCTTCCATGCCGCAAAAAAAAGTCAGGCTGTTCTGGAGGGAAAGGGGATCGACTCTCGGTACTATATGGCGTACCTAATAAACTGGCAGCTGAGTGTGCTGACTGTGTGCCCAGATCAGTTTTTCTAGGACAGAGGCATTATGTTGACAGCAGGCCCCCTCTCTGCTCGTCTAACACTGACTCTTGATCGGAGCTTTTGGTGATTTAGCAGCTAAAAAAGCTTCCTCAGGCACTCTTTGGGTAGGATTAGAAACTGTCAGGATACTCACTCTTGGTAGCCAACACTATTCATTATTCCATCCCATGTCTTTTTCTCCCCTCAATGGAGCCTTATCTGCTAAGGGCAGTCTGCCAGTCCAACCATAAGTTGTTCTCTCTCTCTTTCTCTCTCACTCTCCTCTCTCCTCCTCAGCTCCCCATCAAGTTGAGATTGAATTTGCTCCTGATTAGCATTAATCAATAGTGTAAAGCAGCCCACTAATTGTGAAAAAAACCCACTGAGAGCTGACTTCACTTTAAATTAAGCATTAGGGCAAGTCAAAGCTCAAGTGACATCCTGACACCAGCGAGCCATTATTCCAACAATAATCACCTTAGCCAAAAACCAGCAGCAATGCCATGATTACTTCGTTTAGCTATGTATAATTACTCTATGTACATAATAATTATGAACTGGTACATATTTGCCATGTGCATTTGGCCTGTGTATTGTTGCACCACATACATATGTGTATGGGGTGCCAGAATTTTTGCACATGCTAATAAGCACATGCCACTGGATATTATAGAAAAACTTAAGCATGTTTTTAAAACAAAAATACTCTGAACAAAAAATATATAAACAGAACATGAACCACCCCCAAAGATTTTACTTTGAGCCATATATATGCATCTGTTGGTCACAGACACCTTTTGAAAAAAAAATCTAGGGGGTGTGGAATCAGGAGAACCAGAAGTCAGTAGAGGCCCTCCTGGTATGACCACCATTTTCCTCCCTCCCTGGGTAGCGATACACATCTCCTTCTCGCAACAGAGTTGATGTGAGGCTGCTGGATTGTGCCTGTGGAATGTTGTCCCACTCCCCTCTTTACAATGGCTGTGCGAAGTTGCTGGATTTGGCAGAAACACAATGTCTGGCAGCACGTTGATCCAGAGCATCCCAAATGCTCAATAGGTGACATGTCTGGTGAGTATGCAGGCCATGGAAGAACTTCGACATTTTCAGCTTCCAGGCATTGTGTACTGATCCATTATTACTGGGGCTGCAGTACTATCATGCTGTAAATCATGAGGTGATGGTGGCGTATTTAGCGGGCACGACAATGGCTTCAAGATCTCGTCACGGTATCTCTTCTTTTTGTGTTCCCAGTTGTTTTTGAATGCGGTACTTTGAGTTGGGATTATGGTTCATTGTTTAGCTAGCTAGCTAGTTATCTTAAAAAAAAAAAAAAAAAAAAAAAAAAAAAAAAAAAGACCCCACTCATACAAGTAACTACTTCACTGCACCGCTTATACCTTCTGTATCCTGCAGTGCACGTGACAAATAAAAAGTTAGATTTATTTGATAAACTGTGTGTTTACTTCAGAGATGGTAATGTGAAGAACAATACAGACCTTGCAATCTGTAAAGTCAGATTAGGATATAGGTCAAGGACTTGATTAATTGTATTTCCTTTTACTTCTTACTACTTTCATTTCTCTCTCACTTCACCACAATTTCTTAGAGCAGTCCTTGAAATCTTTTGGTTGTTTACTAAGAATTCTGTGAATCCTTAAAAAGAGAGGGGTGGGGCTAAGCTTCCTTAAAAGGTTGTGTAACAATGCTGAATGGTTGTAGACAAAGAACAGCACTCCAGTAGGTGGTACCAAAATATTCACTGGCCATTTTCTCAAGGTAAAGTGGGGTTACAAATTCATCAACTTTCAAAAAGCAAAATTATTTTCCCATTTTCTTCTCAACTGCAGTGTGTATTATATGGGCCAATTTTCTAGCTCTAGCTCACTTTTATCCAATGTAAAAAAAAAAAAAAAACACAATTTCAAATGTTGCTACATACTGTAGGACCGAATCCAGGTGGTGGGTCACATTTTGGAGTGGCATTTTATTAAAACCCTGCAACAACCAGGTGCACCTGCGCAATGATCATGCTGTTTAATCAGCGCTTCTTGATATTATTCCACACTGGTCAGCTGGATGGATTATCTTGGAAAAGGAGAAATGCTCTTTGGTTAACAAGGATGTAGACAAATTTGTCCCCAAATTTGAGAGAAATAAGCTTTATATGCGTATGGAACATTTCTGTGATCTTTTTATTTCAGGTCATGAAACATGAGACCAACATTTTACATGTTGTGTTTATAATTTTTTGTTCAGTGTACAATCATTAACATGTAGTCTCATTGCTCTAATACTCTGGCTGTTGCTCCTCTTTCATTTTCTTGGATGAAAAAAAAAAACAAATTTTCCATTATGTTTCCCTTCAGAAATGGTGAAAGGTTATTGGTTCATTAATAATTCAATTCGCTAAAAACAAAACCCATCCTACTGTACTAGTGGATAATCCAACAAATAGCATTGGGCAAAATTCTAGACTATAGTGCTGCCTTTGTTTTGTAATTAATGCAATGCTTGAAAAAAAAAAAAAAAAATAACACTCTTTTAAGTGTGCTAAAAAAAAAAAAAACAAATTCTCCTGCAAATAAAAAGAATTCCCTGCAAATATAATACTTTGTGCATGTTTTTGGTGCTGATGTTTTCAGTCAAGTTGACCTTTAGTGTAACACATTATGCATGAAAGCAATTTTGTTTCTTTTTTTCCATATCTATATGATTCATTGAATTGGGGTCTTTTGTGGTGTTGGCTGTGGTGCCCAGGATTCATCTTTGCTCCCCAAAAATACCTTAACATGTCAAATATATTTGTAGGTATATTTAAAAAAACATGTTTCATGATGTCTTCACGTGTCTATAATTATGTGTGTCTTCTTTTGTTTCCCTCTCTTTTATACTTCTTGACAGATTGTTCCATCCTCCACAATATTATTCCCTGCAGAAACATTAAGACTTTTTTTTATAATTGCACCAGGCTGGTGATTAAACAGAAAGGGAACGTGTGTCTAAATTGCTTAACTGCAGTGATGGCAAGGAGAACAAAGACAATAGCGTTGGACATTTTATTAGCTTCTTTTAGCAATAAGTCACTCTATAGTGATAAGGTGCACATTCTGCCTGGAGCAGCATTTCCTCAAACAAAGAAAAGTGTGACAGAGGGTGGATTAAGAAAGGGCTTTGGGTTCGAAGATCAGATATGGATGGCACAGTGTAACTTTTTTAGTCTAATCAATTTAATTTGCTGGAAGTTAAAGAGGGAACCTTTTTTAAGCATGATATTTGTGCTTAAATATTGCCATGTGATTGGACTGCAGAGGCTTAACACAGAGCACCACATGTGGGACATAACCCTACATATGACCTATATGACCTATATTGACCCATACATAGGCCTGATCAGATGGGAAAATGGACAGCCTTTTTTAGTTGACAGCCTTTTAAAACATATTTTTAAGCTATACATGATTTATGTTCCCTCCCTTATAATGTACTTTTCTTGGTAATGTAAAACATGTTTTTTTTTTTCATGTAAAAACACATGCAATCTTGGCATCGCGGTAATCTGTCTAACGGTCCTTAATCTTGATATATGTCCATTGGTTAATATTAAAGGGGAAATCTGTAATTCAAACCAGTGGAAATTGGGGTGAGGAAATGTAACCACTCCTCAATTTCCCCATCAATAACACACAATAGAGCTTTTGCTATGGATACAGAATTATACATTTGAACCATATTCAGAGGCTAAACTGTTTGTTTCATAATTACATTGTTTATTATTATAAAACGTGATATATTCTTTTTAAGAATCTGGGGTGTGTGTAACCAGCTTGGGGTAAAAGTCAAACAATTGATGTAGCAACGGCAGATTGACCCTTTAAATAATTTTTACCATATACATGTCTCAAGAGCAATACGCACCTGTCTTAACTATCATAACCCAAAATGCGAAAGGTTGCATTATTCCATTGTATATTTCTTTAGTGGGTTCTAAGCCGAGATATGGAATTGTTTTTAAGATGGTCATACTATGATGGATCATTTAGCTATTTGATTTAGAATTTTCAGACCCCTTTTAGATATAATATATATATATATATATATATATATATATTAAAATTATTTTGATAAAAATATTGAATTTCGCCTTTATTACTATAGCCTCCAGAGAAAAACAAATTGAAATAACAACACTTTATAAATGTCAAAAATACAGTCAAAAAAAAAAAAAAAAAGAAATCATAAGAAAACAAGGTTTTGCAGTGTTTGTCCTATATCTAGAAGATATAAGAAAGCTCAGGAAATATTATTATTATTCATTTTTTTTACACATACAGTGGGGGAAAATAGTATTTGATCCCCTGCTGATTTTGTACATTTGCCCACTTTGTTACAAAGAAAAATGATCAGTCTATAATCCTTTGATAGTAGGTTTATTTGAACAGTGAGAGACAGAATAACAACAAAAAAAAATCCAGAAAAAAAAATGCATGTGTAAAAAAAAATGTTATAAAATGATTTTGCATTTTAATGAGGGAAATAAGTATTAGTTAGTTAGGCTCTTTTGCTCTCAATTAGTTCGCTGGGCCAACGCTGGCTGAATATTAACGCTAGCCAGCTTCTTACTAGCTGGTGAGGTGAAAGTTATGGCCTCTCCATCATTGTATCCAAATATTTCTTTGCCATGTCCCTTTTATCTGTTGTGTAATGTTGCACCTATGTTAGCTAGATATATGTATTTGGACACAGTACTGTCAGTTATCCAGCCAGCTAGCTCTCGGAGATCTCAGAAATAAGGTTAGCACCATTGAAGCCTTTTGCATTAGCTAGCTTTCACACACTCAGCCTAGTGGCAAAAATGGTGGTGATGTAGCTATTATTGGTCAATAAAAACATCATTAATAACTGTAACTAGGCTTGTTTGTTAGCTCCTCTCTCACGTCTCCTCCCAAGGCTAGCTTCTTCTGTCAGTGAATGTTAACTAAACGTGTTGGGGCTAGTGTTAAAAGCTGTAACATTAGCTGCTAGCTGGCCAGCGTTATTTAACTATTTTTTGACTTAGCTAGCTATACATTACTTTTTTTGATCGTACATTGACTAGGTAGCAATACCTCCCTGTAAATAGCCGCTCCTCAAGTTGTTGTAATGTAATTCTCTTGTGTTACTTCTTTTGATTATATATATTTTTTTTTCTACACTTTAGTTTATTTTGTATTTGTTTCTTTCTTAACTTTTTTTCTTAACTATTGCATTAAGTTGGTTAAGGGCTTGTAAAGTAAGTACATTTCTCACGGTAAGGGCTGGCTAACCTGTTGTATTCGGCGCATGTGACAAATACAATTTGATTTGATATGTTTGTCCTGGATTATCCCCTGCCAAAACAAACAAATATGCTGTGCAATGAAGGGGATGCTCCCCTTCCCCTATATTAACAAACATTGTCTCCCTTGGCAGAGGTCCTTTACTGATAAAAATCATGTACATTTTCTCTCCTACAAATCTATCTCTTGCTGAGGCTCTCTCCTCCCTCTCTCTCTCCCCCCTTCCCCTCCCCTCTCCTCAGTACCTTCTCCTGGAGAGGGTGCCCTCGGACTTGACTTCTGGCAGAGAGAAATGCTTCTTGCAGTCTGGCTAATGAGATCGGCAAGTTCCCCAGTACCACCATCTTCCTCACTGAGAATGATGACGGCAAGAGTGGGAGGACAAATCAAATCAAATTGTATTGGATCTTCATATCACATGTGTTTAGCAGACGTTATTGTGCGTAAGCTGCGAAATGCTTGTGTTTCTAGCTTCAACAGTGCAGTGAAATCTAACAAGTAATAATCCAACAATGTCACAACAATACACACACAAATCTAAGTAAAGGAATGGAATTCAGAATATAAAAAATATATGGACAACCACAATGTCAGAGAGCGGCATAGACTAAGATACAGTAGAATAGAATACAGTATTTACATATGAGATGAGTAATGCAAAATATGTAAACATTGTGACAAGTGTTCCAGTTATTAAAGTGGGCTAGTGATTTAAATCTATGTATATAGGTAGCAGCCTAAAAATGTGCTAATGATGGCTATTTGGGTAAAAGTCTGATGGCCTTGAGAGATAGAAGTTGTTTCTTTTCAGTCTCTCGGTCCCCAGCTTGATGAAACCTGAACTGGACCTCGCCTCTGGATGATAGCGGGGTTAGAACAGGCAAGTGGCTAGGGTAGTTGTCCTTGAAGATCTTTTGGGCCTTCCTGTGGACAACGGGATTTGTAGGTGTCCTGGAGGGCAGAAGCCTGGGTTCCCCGGATGTTGTGTTTGGGGTGACCACACCACCCTCTGGAGAGCTCTGGGCAGTTGGTGCAGTTGCTCTCCTGGGTTGGTGATAGCTATCCAACAGGATGCTCTCATTTGCATCTCTTAAAATGTTGTCAGGGTTTTAGGTGCCAGGCCACATTTTTTTCAGCCTCTCCTTCATGAGGTTGAAGAGGCGCTGCTGAAGTCATGTGAACAGGGAGAACAACAACACGATGGGGACTGGGATCACGCACTTCGAGGGTCCGCGTGTTGAGGATCAGCGCGGCGGATGTTGTTAACTACCCTGGACCTGGGGCGGCCCGTCAGGAAGTCCAGGATCCAGAGTTGCAGAGGAGTTGTTTAGTTCCAGGGTCCTTAGCTTAGTGATGAGCTTTTTGAGGGCACTATGGTGTTGAACGCTGAGCTGTAGTCACAAAATAGCATTCTCACATAGGTGCGTTCCCTTTTCTTTGTCCCGGTGTAAAAGGGCAGTGTGTGGAGTGCAATAGAGATTGCATCATCTGTGGATCTGTTAGGGCAGTATGCAAATTTGAGTGGGCTTCTATGTGGTTTCTGGGATAATGGTGTTAATGTGAGCCATGACCAGCCTTTCGTTGCTGACTTCATGAAGTTACAAGAGACGTGAATGCTACAGGTCTGTAGTCATTTAGGCAGGTTACTTTTAGTGTTCTTGGGTGCAGGGACTATGATGTTCTTGCTTGAAATATTGCTATAACAGACTCAGACAGGGGAGAGAGGTTCAAAATGTCAGTGAAGACATTCTGTCGGCGCTGGTCAGCTTACTGCCTGTAAGAGTATACGCCCTGGTAATCCGCTGTTCGACCCTGCGGCCTTGTGGAAGTGTTGACCTGTTTTAAATGTTCTAACCTGGTCGGCTACGGAGAGAGTGGGATCACACAGTTGTTTCGAACAGCTGATGCTCCTCTTGGGATGCATGTTTCAGTGCGTTACTCTTCTTGCCCTGGAAGCCGGAATAGAAGTAATTCAGTCAGCCTGATAGGCTCGTGTCACTGGGCAGCTCTCGGGTTGTGCTTCCCCTTTGTGGGTCTGCAATAGTTTCTGGTAAATTCTTGCCACATCCTCCGACTAGCGCCGGAGTCGGTGTAGTACCTAAACGATCTCGTCTGTATTGACGCTTTGCCTGTTTGATGGTTCGCTGCTGGAGGGTAATAGCGGGATTTCTTATAAGCTTCTGGTTAGTGTTCCGCTCCCTTGAAAGTGGCAGCTCTAGCCTCCCTTTAGCTCTCAGTGCGGATGCTGCCCGGGTAATCCATGGCTTATGGTTGTGGTATGTACGTACAGTCACTCGTGGGGACCACGCCATCAACGCACTTCCTCCTTATTATTGACGGCTTTCAGTGATGTGGTGTACTCAATGCCACACGGAAGAATCCCAGAACATGTTCAAGTCTGTGCTAGCAAAAAACAGTCCCGTAGCTTAGCATCTGCTTCATCTGAATAATACTCTTTTTATTGCTTAATATGTCACCGATGCTTCCTTGCTTCTTCTTCTTCTTAATTTCCTTTTTTGCTTGTAAGCAGTAAATCAGAAGGATAGAATTATGGTCAGATGTGCCAAATGGAGGGCAAGGGGGGAGAGCTTTGTAAATATCTCTGTGTGTGAGTAAAGGTGGTCAAGAGTTTTTTTTTTTCAGGCTGCACATTTAACATGCTGGAAGAAATTTGGTAAAACGGATGAAAGTTTCTTCTACTTCTTAAGTCCCTGGCCACTAGAAGCGCCTCTTCGCCTCCGTTCTTGCTTGGCGGCGGTAGAAAGTGGAGGGCCAGAGCACGAATCACCGGCCCAAACACAAGTTGTAGTCAGAGTATTGGAAAAAATGTGTGTATATTTAGCAAGTAAGTAAATTAATCCAATTAATAGGAACATCGCTGAAAGACGAAATGGCTCTTATCGAACAAGGACAATCATATCTACACTCACCAAAATAATATAGCGATCAGTAAACATAGGTTACTGGCGAAATGTTGGAAAACGAATTATCGTGGCGTTCAGAATTTATCACAGGGCCAGTCTAAGTTAATAAACAGGCTGGATCTGTGATAAATTCTGAACATTAATTCAGACTGGCATTTCGCGTGATAAGCAATGTCTCTCCCTTTACTCTCTCTTCCATCTCGGCCAGGGAAGATAAAGAAGCCCTCTCTTGTATACTGTAATGATCCTCATTAAACACTCCTTGCCATGGCCATCATGACGATCTGGTGCTGGTGGAACACCCATACAGTCCAGACATGCCTGGCACCGACCGGCCTCTCAGTTCCAGATGCAACACACAACACACATTAACCTGTTAGGAAAATAGGGGCAGTATTTGCACGGCTGGATAAATTTTTTTTAATCTTCGGATTTAATCTGGTTACTAATCCTACCCAGTAACTAGAATATGCATATATTATTATATATGGATAAAAAACACCCTAAAGTTTCTAAAAACTGTTTGAATGGTGTCTGTGAGTATAATAGAACTCATTTGGCAGGCAAAACCCTGAGACAGACTTGACAGAAGTGGATATCTGATGTGTTGTATTACCTTAAACCTATTATGCCATTGAAAAACACAGGGGCTGAGGAATATTTGGCACTTCCTATTGCTTCCACTAGATGTCACCAAGCCTTTACAAAAGTGTTTTGAGTCTTCTGGAGGGAGATCTGACCGGTCAAGAGCCATGGAACGATGTGATGTCCCATTAGACACCTTGGTGCGCAGGTTCGGGTACCCTCGTTCTTAATACGTTATAAAAGAGAATGCATTCGTCAATCTTGAATATTATTCATGTTGGTTAAAAAAAGGCCCTAATGATTGCCATACAACGTTTGGCCATGTTTGAACTAACGTAAATATATTTTTTTCCCTCGCTCATGAAGTGAAGTCCGGGCGGGTTTAGATCATGCTGTAACAAGACGGAGAGATTTTTGGACATAAATGATGAGCTTTTTTGAACAAAACTACATTCGTTATGGACCGTCTGTGATACCTGGAAGTGACATCTGATGAAGAGAATCAAAAGGTAATGGATTATTTATATAGTATTTTCGATTTTAGATCTCCCCAACATGGCGGCTAGTCTGTATCGGCAACGCCTATATTTCTTCTGGGCGCAGTGCTCAGATTATTGCAAAGTGTGATTTCCCAGTCAAGGTTATTTTTTAAATCTGGCAAGTTGATTGCGTTCAAGAGATGTAAATCTATAATTCTTTTTTAAAATGACAATATAATATCTTTACCAATGTTTTCTAATTTTAATTATTTAATCTCCAGGGTGCTGGATGAATGCCGTTGCTATTGAGAGGGAAACGTAAAACGATTTCCTGAACATCAATGCGCCACACTAAAACGCTTGTTTTTGGATATAAATATGAACTTGATAGAACTAAAAATGCATGTGCATTGTCTAACACAATGTCTCTAGAGTGTCATCTGTTGGAGATTGTAAAGGTTTAGTGCATAATTTTAGCTGATTTTATGGTTTTGGTGACGCCTGTCTTTTTGAACCGGCACAACATTACACACAACTCTTTTGTAAATGTACCTCTCGTCCTAACATACTCTAAATTTATTGCTTTCGCCAAAAAACCTTTTGAAATCGTAAAACGTGGTTAGATTACTTCCAGTTACCTAGGCAGGCTGATCGTAAGCTGGAACATGGCGCCCGGAGCTTCACTCCGTTGGCCACTTCCTGCTTCAGTTAACTAGAATATGCATATACTTATTACATGGATAGAAAACACATCTCTAAATTTAAAAACTGGTTTGATGTGGCAAGTCTCGAGTATGGACAGAAATTGAACCCGATACTAGCGCTTTTATCATCCTTGGTCATTTACTGCGGATCTCGCCCAAAGTGACATCTCCCCACTGCTCTTTCTCCACATAAGCAGGGGCTCCTCAGAGCCCGAAAAAGAGAATAACATTTCAGCCCTTAGGTTGAAATAAAGCCTTTTCGCGGCCCCCATCACAAGATTTTCACTAGCTTACGCGCGCCGCGATTTTCGACCGCCGCCTTTGATTTTCTCTACGGGTGCGTCAATTATCGCCTCTCTACGAGAAAATGACGGGAAAATTGATTTAAACAGCGGCTGACATGCTGACGCACGGCAATGGAATACTTTTGAATTTTATTAACAGTGCTATAAGCGCTTTAATTATATTAATTTTCGATTAAAAAAAAGACGCCGCTTATCTCGGATATAACGGCTGGGATTATTTTTGACCAAACTAACATTTGTTATTGAAGTAGACGTTTGGGTGCATTCTGATCGAGAGAAGACAACAAAAAGGTAATGATTATATAATAGTAATATAATGGTGAGTGCTAAACTTGTGTTCGGTGTCTAGACTAGTAGAATATTTGTAAAAATGTGTTCATCAGCTTTTTAAAATCGGATCATAATAGAGGCGCAGTGAAAGTCCGGTATCTAATTTCGTTATGTTTTTTGTGAATCCAGCGTGAGTAATTCTCCCAGTACCGTTATGACTCCTGTAGTTTGTGGTAACGCCGTAGCTGGTTTTTGATAAATATGAACTTTTTCTCGTCATGCATGAGCTGTGGTTTATCATAAAAACTTAGGGGTTAAATTCCGACGAAGACCAGGATTTAAGTTGTCTCTCTGGGTGACATTAGTAGCGTTGGTTATATGTCTGATTTCCTGGCTTGCTTTTCGGATATACTCCTGCCATTAGTTAGCTTTTTTGAACTCTGGACAGTGTGGTTAGATTAACGAGAGTCTTTATCTTAAAAATGGCTGTAAAATAGTCATATGTTTGAGAAATTGAAGTAATAGGATTGAAGATTTTAAAAATCGCGCCATTCAGGCTGGCAGTGGCTGTTTGTGCCATGGGTGGGACGACCCGTCCCGCCGGTCCCATAGAGTAAGTTATGAGATGTTTATCTTTCAAAGGGTGTAAAATAGTTGTATGTTTGAAAAAAAATTTGAATCTTGACATTTATTTGGATTCAAATTTGCCGCCTTTGAAATGTTCCGTTGTTGATGGAGTGTTACTTACCGGTGTGGGACGCTGGCGTCCCACTTAGCCCATAGAGGTTAATGGGGCCTAATGGATTGTACTATAATACAGGATGATAGACTTTAACCCTGTGTTAAAAAAACCTCTTTTCATCTAGACGTTCCGCTAGCGGAACACCTGCTCCAATAATATCCAATGATAGGCGCAAGGAATTCAAATTCCTCAAAAATACAAAAAAAAACTTCCATTTTTCAAACATATGACTATTTCTACAGCATTTTAAAAGACAAGACTCTTGCATTTATCTAACCACACACCGTCTAATTTCAAAAAAAAGGCTTTTACAGCGAAAGCAAAACATTAGGATTATGTCAGCAGAGTACCAAGCCAGAAATAATCAGGACACCCATTTTTCAAGCTAGCATATAATGTCACAAAAAAAAAAAAAAAACCTGGTGGTAAAGACAGCTAAATGCAGCACTTCGCTAATCCTTTTGATGATCTTCATCAGATGACACACCTAGGACATTATGTTAAGGGCTAATACATGCATGTTTTGTTCAATCAAGTCTCACATTTATATCAAAAAACAGCTTTTTACATTGGAAGCATGTGACGCTCGTGAACTAGCATGTACTCCCGCAGAAACCTGGGGAATTTGCTAACAATTTACTAAATTACTCTCATGATAAACGGCGGCTCTCACACAGCAAAAAAGCATAACAATTATTTTAAGAATTATAGATACAGAACTCCCCATCTATGCACCTCGGGATATGTCCGATTTTAAATAACAGCTTTTTGGTGAAAGCAAATATCTTTGCAATATTCTAAGTACATAGCCCAGCCATCACGGGCTAGCTATTTAGACAATCTTGGCAAGTTTCTTAGCCTTCACCAAAAATCAGATTTTACTTCATTATAAAAGCTTGATTACCTTTTTGTTGTCTCTTTTTGTCAGGAATGCACTCCCAGGACTGCTACTCAATAAATAAAAAAAAAAAAAAAAAAAAATAATAATAATAATAATAATCCATCAAGTTATATCCGAATAGCGGCGTTTTTTGTTCGTGCGCCCCAGACACTTCGAAATGGTAAAATCAGGGTCGCGCCAAAGATGGCGCAATTTCGCGGACAAAAAAAAAAAAAAAAAAAAAAAAAAAAAATTCTAAAAATTCCATTACCGCATTTCCCCCAAGCATGTCAACCGCTGTTTAAAATCAATTTTGCGGCAATTTTATCCTCTCGTAAAAAAAAAGCGATAATAATATTCCGACCGGGGAATCTCCCCCTTTTCGGGCAAAAAAAAAAACAGAGAAAAAAAAATCACACAAAGACGGGGCCATGCCAGGGCACGCGCCAAGCCCACAGTCCCTTGAAACGGCCACTTCTGAGAAAGGCGATAATGTGTTTCAGCCTGGGGCTGGGATGATGACATATTCAGGTTTTCCCCTCAGGCCTGAGCGCCCATGGAAGACGTAGGAAGTGTCACGTTAGAGCAGAAATCCTTGTAAAAGATAGAGATGGAAGAAGTTCAAGAAAATGGTCAGATAACAGGCCACTTCCCTGTAAAGGAATCTCTCAGGCCTTGACCCGGCCATGGAGTTCTGCTTTTCTTTGCTATACTCACAGACACCATTCAAACAGTTTTGTAGAAACTTTGAGCAAGTTTTTTATCCAAAGAGCCAGTAATTGTATGCATATTCTAGTTACGGGCATGAGTAGTAACCGTGATCAAATCGGGCTACGTTTTTTTATCCAGCCGTGAAAAATATCTCGCCCCCTAGCCAATAACAGGTTAAAACTTCTTGCTTGTGGAAGGCTACCTGAAATATTTGACCCAAGTTAAACAATTTTAAAAAGGTCAATACTACCAAATACTAATTGAGTGTATGTAAACTTCTGGACCCACTGGGAATGTGATGAAAGAAATAAAAGCTGATCTTAAATCATTCCTCTACTCTCTCATTATTATTCTGACATTTTTACATTCTTAAAAATAAAGGGGTGATCCTAACTGACCTAAGACAGGTATCAAATACTTATGTCATGCAATAAATGCACAATTAATTACTTAAAATCATACAATGTGATTTTTCTGGATTTCCTTTTGTTTTAGATTCCTGTCTCCCTCACAGTTGAAGTGTACCCATGATAAAAAATTACAGACCTCTACCTGCTGCTTTTGTAAGTAGTAGGAAAACCTTGCAAAAATCCGGCAGTGTATCAAATAACACTTGTTCTCCACACTGTATGTAAACTTCCGACTTCAACTGTATTAATGCTCCTCAATTACCCCGGTACCCCCGGCACATTGACTCCGGTACCGGTACTTCCCTTGTATATCGCCTTGTTATAGTTATTTTATTGTGTTTACTATTTCCCTTTTTTTTATTTTATTTCCCCCTAACTCCTCGCATTTGCTGGGAAAATGTCCTCGTGGCAAGCATTTCACTCTGCATAGCGTCTGGCTCACCTGTTGTATTTGGAGCATGTGACAAATACCATTTGATTTGTATGGGCGCTTCTGTTGTAGCTAATATAGAACCTGAAACCCCCCAAAAAATCTTTTTTGACAAAAAAAAATCTTCAATTTACCTGTAGGTGATAGATCAAGTACGAATTACTTCTTCCCCTCAATGTAATAGAGACATCAGGAGAGACATTTGTTATTTTATAAGATACACCTTTCACAAAAACCAAACAAGGGTGATGGGACATCCATCATTGAATCTTTGCATAATCACACATGAAGGCGCTGTCTACCCTATTTATTTTACTTCTCATACATAGAGAATAAGCTACAGATAATCTGTTTATGCCGGTCTGTCACTGCAAACATCCACATACAGCAAATAAATATATCAATAGAGAAATTTTGTCTATGTAGGTTAGGTGTGTAGGTGCTGGGGACTTGTCTTTAACCTATGCCAGTCCCTATGCCAGTTGTCCCTGTGCAGCTGTAGTGATTCCAAGAACGATGGGGATCAGAACATTTTGAAAAATTATAAAAAAACTCCACCATGCCGCAAATCTTGCCTCTTTACCTATATGTTGGGGCTGAATCACACACAGACACCATTTACATGCTAAACCCTCATTGCACACATTGTGTGGATCCAAAAAATCCCCAGACTCAGTTGGCCAAAGCTTGTTTCATTTCCTTTATTTAACTAGGCTAAGCTTCAAGCTAAGAACAAATTCTTAATTTCAATGACAGCCTAGGAACAGTGGGTTAACAACCAGCGGGGCTAGGTGGGGGACGCTAGCGCCGCCACCCGTGGTGCACCTCCATCAACAACAGCAGGTGCATTTCAAGAGCGGCAAATTTTGAATCCAAATAAATGTAAGCGTCAAAATTCAAATTTTTCAAAAATACAACTATTTTACAATCTACATTTGAAAGATAAACATCTCCCCTTTAATCTAACACCACGTTTTTACGATTTCAAAAAAAAAGGTTTTACGCTGTGTGCCACAAATTTGAGTATGTTAGACAGTACATTTTACATAAGAGTTGTGTGTAATGCTTTGTCAAGTCAAAGACAGGGTCACCAAAACCATAGTAAAAACCAGCTAAAATTGATGCACTAACTCCCTTTACAATCTCCATCAGATGACACTCCTAGGACATTATTATGTTAGACAATGCATGCATTTTTAGTTCTATCAAGTTCATATTTATATCCAAAAAAACAGCGCTTTACTATGGCATTGATGTTGGAGGAAATTAAGCTTCCTCCAATAACCGGCAGTCAAGTCAGCGCCACAAATTGCAAATAATTAAAATTAGAAAAAAACATTGGTAAAAAATATATATTGTCATTTAAAGAATTATTATAGATTTACATCTCTTGAACGTAAAATCGTCAATCCTTGCCAGATTTTAAAAATAACCTTACTGGGAAATCACACTTTGCAAATAATCTGAGCACTGCGCCCAGAAAAATACGTTGCGATACAGACCAGACGTCAACAATGTTGGGGAGATCTAAATCGAAAAATACTATTTTAAATAATCCATTACTCTTTGATTCCCTTCATCAGATGTCACCCAGGTATCAACAGCGGTGGGTCCATGCTAACGAATGTAGTTTCTCTTTTGTTCAAAAAAAAAGCTCATCATTTATTCCGCTAAAAAAAAAAAAAAAAAATCTCCGGCCTTGTTGTAGCATACGATCTAAGCCGCTAAAGCCGGACTTCTCGTCATGAACGAGGGAAAAAAAAATATATTTCCGTTCGCTCTCAAAACATGTCAAACGTTGTATAGCATAAATCATTAGGGCCTTTTTTTTAACCAGAACATGAATAATATTCAAGGTGGACTTAATGCATACTCTTTATAAACGTGACTGGAACGGTGGGTACCAAATATGAACTTTCGCGCGCTCAGGTGTCTAATGGGACATCATCGTTCCATGGCTCTTGTTCGGTCAGATCTCCCTCCAGAAGACTCAAAACACTTTCTTTTGTAAAGGCTGGTGATTCAGGAAGCAATAGGAAGTGCCAAAAATATTCCCTCAGCCCCCTGTGTTTTCTAATGGGATAGGCTTTAAAGTCAATACAATACATCAGGTATCCACTTCCTGTGTCAGAAAAAAATGTCTCAGGGTTTTGCCTGCCAAATGAGTTCTGTTATACTCACAGACAACACCATTCAAACAGTTTTAGAAACTTTAGAGTAAGCCTTCTATCCATATATATAATAAGTATATGCATATTCTAGCGTTACTGGGCAGGGATTAGTAACCAGATTAAATCGGGTACATTTTTTTATCCAGACGACGCAAATGCTGCCCCCTAGCCCTACCAGGTTTTAAATCCGCCTGTTCAGGGACAGAATGACAGATTTGCGAAAATTTTGTCAGCTCTGGGATTCAAACTTTGCAACCCTTTTTACGGTTACTAGTCCAACGCTCCCCAACCACATTCTCGTAGGGCTAAGTGCTGCCGCAAGACTGAAGACAATGACACACTCTTGGCCTCTCAAATCAAATCAAATCAAAATGTATTTTATATAGCCCCCTTCTTATACTCAGCTGATATCTCAAAAGTGCTGTACCCAACCCAGCCTAAAACCCCAAACAGCAAGCAATGCAGGGGTGTAGAAGCACGGTGGCTAGAAAAAACTCCCTAGAAAGGCCAAAAACCTAGAAGAAACCTTAGGAGAGGAACCAGGCTATGAGGGGTGGCTAGTCCTCTTCTTGGCTGTGCTGGGTGAAGATTATAACATCACATGGCCTAGATGTTCGCAAATGTTCTCATAAATGACCAGCATTGTCAAATAACAATAATCTCTCATATTTGAAGGCTGTCGAGGGTGCAAATAAGTCAGTAACACAAGAGAGTAAGTGTCAGCTTTCTGGCTTTTTTTCAATAGCCGACTTTTTGAGAAGTATCTTCTACCGCCTCCCGCTGTCTCTAGAGAGTTGAAAACAGCAGGTTCAAGGGGGGACAGGGGTAGCACGTCCGGTGAGTAGGTCAGGGTTCCAGCAGGTCTGGGAGCCAAACATGCAAGTTTCGGGACAGGTAGCACATCCGGTGAACAGGTCAGGGTTCCATAGCTGCAGGCAGAACAGTTGGAACTGGAGCAGCAGCATGGCTACAGGTGAACTGGGAACAGCAAGGGAGTCATCGGGGCTTCTTTGGTGGCAGTCCTGAGGCATGGTCCTAGGGGCCTGTGGTCCTCCGAGAGAGAGAAAGAAAGAAAAAGAAAGAGAGAATTATAGAGCATATTTAAATTGGGCTAACACAGGACACCGGAAAAGACAAGAGAAATACTCCAGATGTGACATAGACTGGACCTCCTAGCCCCCCCGACACATAAACTACTGCAGCATAAATACTGGAGGCTGGAAGAGACAGTGGGTCAGGGAGACACACTCGTGTGGGCCCCCATCCGATGAAAAACCCGGACAGGGGCTGCCAAACAGGTAGGATATAACCCCACCCACTTTGCGAAAGTACAGCCTCCACACCACTAGAGGGGATATCTCCAACCACCAACAACATACCCATCTGAAGCCTTCAGTCTTCCTAGTAGCTTTGGATTCTCTCAACTCTCACCAATGATAAATGTATAATTTATCCACTTCACTCTGGAAAACAACTTTGGTATACTTAATATTCTCTATTGTTTGCCATCTCGTAACATTCAAGTCATTGGTTGATATTATAGGGCCTCTCTTCAGAAAGTTTTCAGGGGCCTCTTGACTTTTTTTCCACATTTCCTTGTTAGGTTATGCCTTATTCAAACATTGATTGAATTGTTTTTTTTTTTTTGTTCCCTTTATCAATCTGCACACAATACCCGATAATGACGAAGTAAGTAAAAAAAACAAGTTTCTTTTAGACAGGTTTCCTCCCATTCCCTTTCTCTGCAAATCCCACACAAGCCCTGTCAGGTTGGATGGGGGAGCGTCGCTGCACAGCTATTTTCAGGTCTCTCCAGAGATGTTAGGATCGGTTCAAGTCCAGGCTCTTGGCTAGGCCACTCTGGCGACATTCAGAGACTTGTCCCGGAGTCATTTAGGTTGTCTTAGCTGTGTGTGCTTAGGAGTCATTGTCATGTTGAAAGGTGAACTTTTGCCCTGTAAGTCTGAGGCTCCTAAGCGGCTTTGGAACAGGTTTTCATCAAAGGTCTCTCTTGTAATTTTTGCGCAGTTCATCTTTGCCTCCTCAATCCTGGACTACATTCAGTCTCCCCAGTCCCCTGCTGCTGAAAAAAAAAACATCCCCATTAAGCATGATGCTGCCACCACCATGCCTCACCGGGTAGGGGAGGTTCCAGGTTTCCTCCAGACATGACGCTTGGCATTCAGGCCAAAGTGTTCAATCTTGGCTCTCCATCAGACCAGAATCTGTCTTTAGGTGCGTTTCTTTGGCAAACTCCAAGCAGGCTGGCCACTATCATAAAAGTCCTTTGATTTGGTGGAGTGCCGCAGAGATGGCTTCGTCCCTTCTGGAAGGCTCTCTCCTTCCATCTCCACAGAGGAACTCAGTGCTCTGTCAACGTGACTATCGGTTCATGGTGGTCACCTCCTCCTCCCTGACAAAGGCCTTTCACCCCGATTGCTCAGTTTGGCCGGCGGATAACTCTAGGAAGAGTCTTGGTGGTTCTCCTAAACTTCTTCCATTCAAGAACGAACTGTGTTCTTGGGGACCTTCAATGCTGCAGAAATGTTTTGGCACACTTTCCCTTAAGATCTGCAGCCCCTCGACACAATCCTGTCCTCTTCCGGGCTCTACAGACACTTCCTACCCACCCGACGGTATTACAAGTGTTTCTTGCTCCGACATGCACTGGTCAACTGTAGGACCTTATATAGACAGGTGTGTGCCCTCCCCATATCATGTCCAATCAATTGAATTTACCACAGATGGAAAACAGGATGTACCTTGAGCTCAATTTGGAGTCTCATAGCAAAGGGTCTGAATACTTATGTAAATAAGGTGCTTTCTCTTTTTTTTTTTTTAATCCTTTTCTAAAAAAAAAAAACTGCTTTCTTTTGCTTTGTCATTATGGGGTATTGTGTGTAGACTGCTGGAGGTTAATTGTTTTCTTTTATTTCTTAATCAATTTTAGAATAAGGCTGTAACTTCAACAAAAATGTGAAAAAGGGTAAAGGGTCTGGAAGGCAAATTTGGGTATATGCTTCAGGTAAGCTATTTGGATTTGGTTAAGATAAGAACACTGATATTGAATCATTATCACAGGTGATCACTTCTTCACTCCTATCCCGCCCCTGGATTTAAAAACATCATCAAACTTCTTATCAACCCCCTCAAAAAAGCACTCCAGAAAGCGGGAAAAAAAAAAAAAGGGTCCAGTCTCTCATGCAGCTAATCAATAGTCCCACAATGTCCATACACAACAGTGTAAAGAAATCGAAACCCCCCTGGTGGCTTTTAACAGTAGTCAAAGCGTTCTGGGCTCCCCACATGACCTGGAGACCTTGACCTTCAGTTGACCCTGGAAGTTAACCACCCAGCTAATTGAAGTTACTGACTACTGGACTCCAAGGCCATCCTTATCTGCTCTGCAAATCAGGGTGACCCACAGCCCATCAACCATCAGGCATCAGGATGACAGAGCTTCACTATCCATTGGGGGATTGGGTAAAAATCTTCATCCTTTGCAAATTGTCATGGCTTCTTGAGTACTGGTAAGTGAATATAAGGTCTTAGGAAATACAGTTGTCATAAATGGAAGAAAAAAAACATGTAACACAATGTTTACATAGATTACAAACTGAGAAAAAAAAACATACTATTTTTCAGTATACAGCAAATGTAAAGCAGAACACAAAAATCACCCTTGTATGGCTTTTGGTTGTACCTCCCATGACAATTTATATCTTTTGGCTAAAACGCAAAGTTAAGTCAAGATTCAAGAATAGTCAAGTGGTCATATGTACATGCTGCCACTACTAGGCAATGGGGCTACGAGAATAAACCGTCCCTTCATCATTCCCTAGAAGAGAAGCATATTAGAACTTGAATAGTCACTTTTAAGTACGCTGGACTCCGGGCATTGGGCTACTCTGCTAATCATTCTGTGTTATATAAGGTCGGTGGTCTTCCTTGATTTTACATAAGCAGTGGGGGTCCACCTAGGTTATTATTTAAAACATTGTCACACAAAAAAAAAAAAAACAACATGAATTGTGCTCTCCTAGCTTCACCACTGACACTGCAGTTAGGTTTATATTAGAATTGCACAATGAAACATATATGTTGGAAAAAAAAAAAGACTAGTTCAAAGAGCTTACTTTTTATGCTTCAGTTTTTAATGCCCTGTAGCTGTGTCAGGATATATAAGCAGCACAAACATTGTTGCAGTGATGCTGTTTTCAGTGTAGGACACCCTTCATAAATTATCAACTGTGCTATTCTCACATTGACTACTTTAAGATTCTGAGCAGTGACTCCCTCTCTTTGCCATTACATTCTGTTTCAGGGACATGAAAAAAAATCTCTGGCATATAGGGGGAAAACCATAACCAAACAAACTAGCATGCTAGACAAAAAGCATTATTACATCACTCCAGAAGCACAACAGAATGCTAATGTGACCATCAAAGGAATATTGTCCTGATGTTATGCCAATAAGAAGATCCCCCCTACGGGTTTCCTCTCTCTTCTTCACTTGTTGTTTTGTTGTGTTTCTGGGATTTCCTGTCAAGTGTTGACACTGAAACATGTGGCGACTGTACAAGGCCGATTCATCCTGCTAAAGCTTTCACTTCTGAGTAGGGATCCCTCTGAGGCAACTCAAACTCTGGCCTCTCAACCACTCCTTCTGTACCTTTTAACACCACAGAAATTGTTTTTTGTTACCTGGAAACCGCTCATGCGGCCTGAATAATATCTCATTCTCGCTTTAGGGGAAATCAAATGTCAGTCTAAGCTAAGACTCCGAAAGTACAAAACGTGTTTTTTTGCAAAAAAAATAAGAAAAAAAAAAAAAAAAACGAAGGACACGTAAATTATAAGCAGACAGTTCCTTGGCTGTCAGAGAAAGATAAGACGAGACTGTTTCAAGCGATTTCAACTCCCCCCAAAAAGCTCTTGTACGCCGAAAGTGAGAAACCTTTTTCTCTTTTGTTTTATGACTTTATCTCCCTGTTTTCATATATATATATATATAATCTATGGGAAAGGGCTTGTTTTGAGTGCTGATAAGATATCCTGAGGGTATCCATCAGGGCCATACATCAAAAACAAAAACAGAAAGATTGAAGAGAGTGGGTGTTAAAATTCACACCCTTAATTCTTGAAAAATACCTCTGAGGTCTGACCTAGAGAACATCAATGTTGTGTTTTCTTCCCTACTCTTGAACCATTGCCTTCTCGCCTCCTGTCCAGGAAATTATCCTTTTCTTCTTGACTGCTACAGAGAGGTGGCTGGGGCTGGGGCTGTCATGGGAGGAAGAGGGGGGAGTTTGCAGGCTGTTTGACAGCTGATGGCTGCCTCCAGGCTGGATTGTTCCAGTGGTGCTTTTTTGAAGTGTTCTGGTCTGTATCTGGATACAGTAGTCTACAATTCATGAAAGGATCTAGGAGCAGACTTCCCTTTTCTGTACCTAGGAGCACCATTCTTGATGTTGTTTCTTGCATGTCGCATACACACAAACAACACAGACTTTACCTATATTCCTCCCATTGAACCTGAGCCAAGGGACACCAGGGAAAGTATAGGACTAGTGACAGAAAAAGGGTAAACAATACACGTCAAAGTAAATCCTCCACACTTACTCCTCACCATATTGTGTGTGTGTTTTTGCTTCACACTGTTAATAAAAACCGGAAAACCCGCGTAACTGTATTTAATTGAATCAGGCCTTATGATACAATCTTCATTACTGGGATCTTGAAACTATGTTCATTACATTATCATGGTTCACCATGCAATTCATTTTAACCTTTTCATGTGTGAGTTCCAAATACCCCCAACCATCACCCCCTGTGTGAGTCTTTTCATGTGATGTCAGAATGTTCTCACCTTCCAAATTCCTTTGATTTGTTATGCAACAACAGACAAGCTACCCGTGCTGCTCCTCGCAAACCAAGGCACGCTGCCTGTTTATTATCTATAGGCTGTGTTTCAACTCTTCTTGTCAATTTCAAATTATTTTCCAACAAGTTTTTATTTTCTAACAAATATTTTGAACGAATTCACATAATAGGGGCTGGGGGAGCCCATTTCGTTGCAGACAATTTTATGTTTGAGGCTTTAGTGAGCTGCACAAACTTTCTCTTCAACAAATATTTTCCAACAAGAGCCCAAGTAATTCCCCTTAGTGATTCCCCAGATCAAGCATGAAGACATTGGTATCATCCTGTAAGCAGAACAGGCCTTGGTAACAAACGTTTTCCCAAGCACATTTTTCTGGCCGAGCCGGCATTGCCTTCAGGGCTGTTTTCCTTACAAATTTGACTTTGGACATGTGTGCTGCTCCTATCAAAGTAAGTGGCTTATTTTCTTTATATCGTTATTGTGTTTCTCACTTCTGTAGCACAATCAAAGATAAACCAAATCAGGTATTAATCATACGCGCAGAATACAACAGGTGAAATGCTTACTTACGAGCCCCAAACCTTTAAACAAAGTGCAGTTTAAAAAAACCGGGATAAGAATAAGAGATAAAAGTAACAAGTAATTAAGGAGCAGCAGCAAAAAAAAAAATAAAAATGTAACAATACAGGGGGTGCCAAGCAGAGTGTAAGGGGCAGCGATTAGTTGGGGTAGTATGTACACATGTAGGTAGAAGTTAAAGTGACAGCAATGCATAGATGACATTAGAGAGTGGCAGTGGCGTGTGTGTGTGGGGGGGGAGGGGGCAGCAATGTGAATAGTCTGGGTAGCCATTTGACTAGATGTTCAGGAGGGAGACTTATGGCCTTCGGGTAGAAGCTGCTTAGAAGCCTCTCTTGAACTAGACTCCCTTCGGGCCTCCGGTACCGCTTAAGCCGGTGGTAGCAGAGAGAACATTCTATGACTAGGGGTGGCTGTAGTATTTCCACAATATTTATGGCCTCTCCTCTGACACTGCCTAGTACAGAGGTCCTGGATGGTGGTGGAAGCTTGGCCTCCCAGTGATGTACTGGGCTGTCTCGCACTAACCTCTGCAGTGCCATGCGGTCGGAAGGCTGAGCAGTTGCCATATACAGTGATGATTGCAGCCAGTCTGTATTTCCTGCAGCTTAGAACCTTTTGAGGATCTGGAGGACCCATGACAAATCTTTTCAGTCTCCTAAGGGGGAATAGGTTTTGTCATGTTCACTTCACGCATCGTCATGGTGTCTTGGACCATGTTAGTTTGTTTTTTTTTGGTGATGTGGACACCATGAACTCTCTCTTACCCTCTCACCTCTGCGTTCCACGGCATCCCCATCGATGAGAATGGGCGTGCTCGGTCCCTCTTTTTCCTCCTGTAGTCCACAATCATCTCCCCTTGTCAAGTCACATGTGTTCCGGTTCTTGTATACTCTGTAACAAGTGCCATCAACGATTTGTATTATGCTGAAAAAAAAAAAGTGGCTAAACTAAGTTCATATTTTTCTCAGGCAATGAACGCAGCCATCTTCACTTTGTTTATTTGCGTTTTACAGTGAATGGCCTTCTGGGATTAGGGAGTTTTCGCCAAGTCAAACATAAACAAAACATGGCTGCCATCAAGGCAAGCAATTTACTTCCTTCTTCTTAGCTTAGCTGGACACCCAGCTATTTTCAAAACAATATTGGCACCCCCCTTGACCTCACCAGAGATGTGGTACACATTGTAAACTAGTCTAGGGGGCCAAGTTAGGTCGCTAACTTCATGTTTTGTTTCTTTTTTGTCAGCTTAACCCGTTATTTGACTGGCTTCTTATGGAAACGAGCTCTTAGCTGTGTATCCCATCTTTACAATAAAAAAGGGTAGAAATTGGAGTGAACAAAGTTGTGAAGACCTTTATTTCCCATCAAAGTACAAAACATTGTTGGAGACTCTTTTCAGACAATTAATGATGTTTAGACGCATTTTCAGATCATACGTCTGGGTCGTACTGTTCCAATCTTCATATGTTTGTGATCGTATGCTGCAGGGACCACTCAACAATGATCACAAATACGTGACTGTACGTCAAAGCTAATCATTGTTTACTCAATGTCACCATTCAATGAAAAGAGCTTCTTGGCTGAAGAATCTGCTGTAGTCTTAACCATATGTCTATCACTGCAGGGCTATGACTCACTCAAATCAGGTCTCTTGGTCCCTCATGTCAATGTGAATCTGCATGTTTAGCAAGCATGGCTGTTTGAGACACGGAGGAAGAAAATGGCCTAATGGATCCACATGTAAATGAAGATGGAGAATAAATAGACGGAAATTTTGAAATTGGGCTGGCACGCTAATCAGAGGCAAGGCAGAGACGTGGGAGATTACCCTCAATCAGTCTTCCAGGACGGAGACCGAGCACATCCAATGGCATTCACGCTCTTATTTCCATTCTCCACGCCGTGAAATCCCGTGTCAGCTCCTCACATATCACGTGCAGACAGCGGCCGCATTTCACGCTGTTCTCTGAGCCACTAATCAGCAGAGCCACAGTCTCCGTGGCTGGAGGCAAGAGGAGAGAAGGAATGAGACAGAGGGAGAGAGATTTTATGTTTTTTTAAATTCGGATCCCCATTGGGCTGTTAAAGAAGCAGCAGCTATTCTTCCTGGCATCCACACAAAACATAGGACAAAAAATACAAAAAAGAACACTAATGGACTTGAGGTATTGGCTTAAAACTGATTTTATTGCTTCTTCTTGCCTGAGTTTCCTGAGGTGGAAGAGAATTCCATGTAGTCAATACTGTTTCCATACAGTGTAGTGTGTCTCCCATCTCTCTGTTCTGGACTTGGGGACTGTGAAGAGACCCTTGATTGCGTATCTTGTGGGTATGCTGTGTATGGGTTTTTGAGCTGTGGTAACTGACTGAACAGTCTATCTCGCCGGGTACTGTCAGCACGTCAACATTTTTTGGCTACAAAGACCAGGCAGTCATTCAGTCAATCTCTCTTACCGAACCAAGATAGACTGACGCGGCATGTTATTGAAATTGGTAATTCATGTACATTTGATGGCCAGACGTGTTGCTCAGTTCTGGGTCAGCGCTTTTTGCAGCTTCTAAGCACGTTTTTTGCTTCATCTGACCGTACAAGCTCTGAGCAATAGTCAAGATGCGACAAAACCAGAGCCTGTAGGACTTGTTTGTTTGCATGTGAAAAACAGAGCATCTCTCCTTATAACAGATGGACTCCTCTCCCCCCCTTATCTTTACAACAACATAATCAAAAATGCGTTTTGGACCATGTTTACACAGTTTGGCCAATCTACACTGAACAAAAAAATAAGAGCAAACGCAACATGTAAAGCTCTTGGACCCATGTTTCATGAGAGCTGGAAATAAAAGATCCTGGTGAAATGTAAGAACTCCATACGTACAAAAAGCTTCTTATTTCTCCTCAAATGTGTTGCGCATGTAAATTTGATTACATCATCCCCTGTTAGTGAGCTTTCTTATTTGCCAAGGTAATTCATCCACTCCGACAGGTTTGGGGCTTATCAAGAAGCTGATAAAAAAAAAATATGATCGTTCATGATCATGATCAGATGTGTCAAGTTTTGAGGGAGCATGCAATTGGCAGGGCTGATACATTAGAATTTTAATGTTAATAACTTCTACCATGTCGCCTCCCTCAACATCACTAGAGAACACTCCCTTTTGAGTACGGCCCAACCGCTCCTCTGGCTAACGCAGACCACATGAATGGCATCATGTGGGCAAGCGGTTTGCTGATGTCAATCGCCAGAACAACAGAGTGCCCTATGGTGGCAGTGGGGTTATGGTATGGGAAGGCATAAGCTATGGACACCAAACACAATTACATTTTATCTTAAGTAATTTGAATGCACAGAAATACTCGTGGACGATCAATATCGTTTTCCTCCATTGTCGCAAGGCCGCCATTCATCCGCCGACTATCACCTCATATTTCTCTGTAGCAGCATTATAATGCATGGCCCCCATGTCACAAGTGATCTGTACACAATTCCTGGAAGCCGAGCTGAAAAATGTCCCAGTTATTCCATGGCCTGCATACTCACCTCCAGACGTGCAAGTCACCCATTGAGCAAGTTTGGGATGCTCTGAATCGACGTGTGATAAACAATGCATGTGCCAAGTGTTCCAATATCCAGCAATCCTTCGCACAGCCATTGAAGAGGAGGAACAACATTACACAGGCCACAATCAACAACCTTATCAACCTCAATGAGAGGCAAATGGTGGTCGCACCCCAGATACTGTGTGGTTTTATCTGATCCATGCCCCCTGACTTTGGGGGGGGTATCTGTGACCAACAACAGATGGCTATCATCTGTATTTCCAGTCATGTAAAATCCATAGATTAGGCCTAATGAATTTATTTCGATTTCCTGATACATGAATTGTAACTCAGCAAAAATCTCTTGAAATTGTTGCATGTTGGGTGCTTTATATTTCTTCTTGTTTAGCATAATATAAACACCAAGCAGTTTAGTCCTTCATCTACTCTGCTCTCAAAAGCCACATTGTTCATTAACAGATCTGCTAGCTGATGTCCAGTACCTACACTCGGTATTATATGGTCAACAATATTCAAGGCTGCAAAAGAAAAAGGGTTCTCTCTTGGCCTCCCATAGGAGCAAGAACTTGAAAAAGTTACATCTTATAACCCAGGTGCAGAACCATTTGGGGTCTTCTCCCATTGAACCAAAAGGGGTTTCTTCAAAGAGGGTTAACCTATGGGGACAGCCTTTGAACCCTTTTTTCTAAGAAATACAATGCTTTTTTGGTTTTGGATATGTTCAGACTTAGCTTGACTCCTAGCCACCCATTCTTAAAACTGTGGACATGTATAGTGATGAATAATCTGCGTACTGGTGACTCTGCTTCTTAACACTCAATGGCAGATCATAAATAAATATAGAGAATGTTGGGGTAAAGGGCCAAGAGAGCTACCTTATGGAATACCTCACACTTTACATAATGTTTTATGTGTTAGAGAAGCTTTTCTCCATTAAAGAAAAACCCTATGTGTTCGATTAGGATTGGTGGTAGCTCTCTATCCATGATGAGGCAGATTATGTAAAGCCATAACACATGGCCATTTCTTCTTCTTTTTTTTATGACAAATGATGGCCAACACACACATATCTAAGGCTGCACTCGAAATCTAACAACAAGCAGCTCCCAGCCAAACACATCTTCGTAGAGCTATCAATTTCTTTCAGACAATCATCGTCATTTTGTGTCGGCAGTAATGTTGAGTGTCGTTCCTTATAAGCGTGCTGCAGGTCAGTTGTTAAATTGTTCATAGAGAAATATCATTGTATCTGGTCAAACATTATTTTCCATAAGTTTAAAAGAACCGGCAGCAAGCTGATTGGTCGGCTGTTAGAGCCAAGCAAAGGAAGCTTTACCTTTACTTTTTTGGGTAGCTGGAATGACTTCTCTTGCATCCCCTCCAGGTCTGTAGACCCTGAAGAAGGCAAAGCCACATGCTGAAAAACGTTCGTTTCGTTTTACACAATAAATTACTGGGAGTTTTTTTTATATATATATATGAGTGTGTGTGACTCTCTTTATTTTTATAAAACACTAAACAACACAACAATATAGCATGGAATACTGGAGAGATAAATAAATACAAATTGAGCTTCTTGGTTTAGATATTATTGCGCTTACCACTGGGTACCTCTATTCATATTGGGGAGATTTTTTTTTTTTTTTTTTCTTTCCTGGCATTTGTTACACATCCATTATGCTCTGTGTTTGCTTATTTTAGTAATACAAATAATATTAATATTCCAGAATGCAATGCATTCTTAAACAGGAAAACAACAGCTGCTGCTGTGCAGCAAGGCAGTTTGATGGCACTGGGTTCTGACTCCCCATCATGGTATTATTACAGTCACATGGTATCACTTCCGCACAAAACCAATTCCACATCGCAACAGCACTTTGGCTATACAGCAAAAACCATGTAAGACTCTGTTTTCACACCATGTGTATTGCATTGCTAGGTTATATGTTATTTTTTATATGCTTGTGTAAGCTGCTTACTTCTTTTAAATTGTTTTTTTTTTTTCTTGTGGCCTCCCCTTTCTGAGATTCAGGCCTTGAGTAATTCGTACAATAGGAGAGGCGAGGTGCTGACATGTCACTGCATTTCGCTGTTCGAGAGCACAAGTTACCACATATTTGCTATATATATTTATAGCTTATCAGATTGGTACCAAGAGAACAAGTGAGTGGGAGGGTGTGGAGTGTTTGTGTGTTACACTGCTATTTTCTCTCTTTTTACAGTCTCTGCAACCTCTTGATTCCTCATGAGGCCAAGCATCTCCTCGGACACACACACCTCTTACCTACCTGGAGTGGCACATTTGGAGTGGCTGACCAGCGAGAGCAGATAAGTGTTAATGTTGTCGGGAAGGAGAAAAAGGCTGAGCCCTGAGTGGTTTTGTTGTCTCCCTCTGTGAATTGGCACATTCTGTTGACAGTAGATGGGATTCAGCCATCTGAAGAATTATAGCTGTACATAGGAATGCCGGGCGCCACTCAGCGAGGAGTCCCACTATGATCGCAATCAATATCGGTTAAGTGAGGTTAACAGCACAGTGACTGTCAGTAGTTTCAGCTGGCTGGTTATTGGCACGTGATCTCGTCAAACTACATTGACACATAATTTCCCTCTTCCCACAGACTCCCGCCGAGAGGCTCTTAGCAACTTGAAGCAGATAACACAACAGTTCGAATTTCAATCAACAGTACCGCAAAAAAGCAACAACACAAAATATACTGTAGTAGCTTACACTTTTTTTGCTTTCAAATAAACAACTATTTCCCTCAAAGAAAAAAAAAACAAAGAGAATTAGAGAAAAACCTAGGGGATTCTGCAAAAAATATGAGCAAGGAAGATATCAGCAACCCAAAAACTGATTCCAGATCTTACCTACATATAGAGTGACAAAAAACTATAAGAACAGCTGTAAATATTGTTGTTTCTGGGGGAATTTGTATGGCAAATGTACATCAAAAAGCGTTCCTTATAATTTGGTCAATATATCCCAAATCCTTCACAACTGAAATAACAATTTCTGTATTACTTGAAACTGCTTGGTCGTTCAGAAAGTAGCCACGCCCTGGCAATTCCCTTAGTAGAACCACTGTGAGAAAGTCGGTTCTGTATCTGTTCAGTTCAATTGAAAGTTTTTTACATTACATAATGCTCTTGTACTGAACAAATACATTTCCCTGTAAAACGCTTTCAAATATTCTGGGAACAGACTTCCCTTGAGGTAGCTTACATTTGCTCCATTTGGTGGGTGGGGCGGGGTGTGGCTTGAAGCAATAAGTGGCGTAATTTCTTGAAGCGCAGCGGCACATTTTTTGAACCCACACCCCCACCACCCTCCCTTACTTCTTCTTTTCAACTGGTCATTCAACAGCATTGTTTACTTAATTTTAACCTTGCATTAAGTTTTTCGTACTGAACGCAGCCCTGGTGACCTTTCACTCCAAAATGTGTATGAAAATACACTCCTTATGGTAAGCAAATCTTGCTACTGAAAACATATAATTTCCTCCAAAAAAAAAAATGTGCCTAACTGATTTGAAGGCTTAGTAGCCAAAACTAAACAGGCTGGTAGCTAACGGGCCGCTCCATCCGTACTTGTGCCAATCATTAGCCAGATCAACCATCTCAAACGTTTTTTCAGTCATGGCTCCCTTTCACATCATGGGGGGAAACATTCTATGACCCCCCTCACCTCCCTTCAATTAAATGAACTGCAACTATTGTTACACAAAAAAAAAAAAAATAAAGTATAAGAATACATTTTATCTACATCAAAGTAAAAAACAGTACATACAAAACAACACCAGCATCTGGCTCCCATATGAAAACAAAAAAAAAAAAAAAAAAAAAAAAAAAAAAAACTATTAATGAAGGAGAAATAAACCTGCTTACTGCTGTGCAATATCACATCCATCTCTATCAATACAGACCATTGTCATGACTCCTGTGATGATCCAAAAAAGATCAGATTGCTCTCTACAGAGCTTCTATCTTCCACAGAGGAGAGTGGAGGGATGGATGTGGGAGTTTTATGACACTCCTCACATTGGTCATAAAAACATATAAGCAGCTGACACCCTCTTTGGGGTCTAGTTTGGGTGGATTGGAATGTCTGTGTCTTTATGAAGAGAGTTTGCCGCCCAAAAAAAAACTACAACATCAAACAATGGACACACTGGAACAATATATTTCCGCAACAACATCTGAATGTTATTAAAAAATGTATGTCTATTTTGTTATGTCATTAAAAGTAGCATGAAGATGTTATAACGAAAACATTGTAATCCCCTTTAAGAGTTTCTTTCATACATCACTGTGTATATCATGCTTCTTACTATTACTTTACGTTTGTGTGGAAAATATACGCTCAAAAAAAAAAAAAAAAAAAAAAATAAAGGGAACAATTAAAACAACACATCCTAGATCTGCGAAAGAAATAATCTTATTAAATACTATTTCTTTTGCATATAGTTGAATGGGCTGACTACAAAATCCCGGGTCACAAAAATAATCAATGGAAAATCCAATTAATCAACCCATGGAGGAATCTGGATTTGGAGTCATACTCAAAAATTAAAGTGGAAAAAACCACACTACAGGCCATTGATCCAACTTTGATGTAATGTCCTTAAACAAGCAAGTCAAAATGAGGCTTAGTAGTGTGTGGCCTCCACGTGCCTGTACATGACCTCCCTACAATGCCTGGGCATGCTCCCCTGATGAGGTGGTGGATGGTCTCCCCCTCTGAGGGATCTCCTCCCCAGACCTGGACTAAAAAGCATCCGCCCCAACTCCCTGGACAAGTCTGGTGGCGGTTGGTGGGATGGAGCTTTGAGACATGATGTCCTTAGATGTGCTCAATTGGATTCAGGTCTGGAGAACGGGGCGAGCCAGCCCATAAAGTACTCAATGCCTTCCCTCTTGCAGGAACTGCTGGACACACTCCAGCGGCATGAGGTCTAGGGGATTTGTCTTGGCATTAGGAGGAACCCAGGGCCAACCGGCATCTCAGCATATGGTCCTTCAAAAAGGGTCTGCTGGAGGATCTCATCCTCGGTACCTAATGGCAGTCAGGCTACTCCTCTGGCGAGCACATGGAGGGCTGTGCGGCTCTTTAAAAAGAAATGCCACCCCCACACCACATGACTTCCGCCGGACCCACCGCTAAAACCGGTCATAAGTTGGAGGATGTTGCAGGCAGCAGAACGCTGCTTCTCCACGGCATCTCCAGACTTCTGTCATGTCTGTCACATGTGCTCAGTGTGTGAACCTGCTTTCATCTGCAGAAGAAAGCACAGGGGTGCTGTAGTGGTGAATCCCATAATCTTGGTGTTCACCCTTCTGGCAAATGCTGCAAACATCCTGCACGGTATTGTTAGCACAACCCCCCGCACCTGTGGACGCTTCGGGCCCCTCATAGTACCACTCCCTCATGGAGTCTGTTTCTGACCGCTTGAGCAGACACACATGCACATTTGTGGCCTGCTGGAGGTCATTTTGGGTAGCCTGGTAGCAGCTTTCCTGCCCTCCTTGCACAAAGGCTGCGGAGGTAGCGGTCCTCTGTCCTGCTGCTGGGTTGTTGCCCTCCTAAGGCCTCCTCCACGTCTCCTGATGTAAACAATTGGCCTCGTCTCCCTGGTAGCGCCTCCATGCTCTGGACACTACGCTCGACAGACACAGCAAACCTTCTTGCCACAGCGCCTCGCATTGATGTGCCATTCGGGATGAGCTGCACTACTCCGGAGCCACTTGTGTGGGTTGTGGACTCCGGTCCTTCATGCTACCACTAGAGTGAAAGCACCGCCAGCTATTCGTGGACCCAAAACATCAGCCAGGAAGCATAGGAACTGAGAAGTTTTATCTGTGTTCAACTGCAGAACCACACCCTTTTATTGGGGTGCTCTTGCTAATTGCTTCCTAATTTCCACCTGTTGTCTATTCCATTTGCACAACAGCATGGGGAATGTATTGTCAATCAGTGTTATTCCTAAGTGGACAGTTTTGATTTCACAGAAGTGTGTGATTGACTTGGAGTTACGTTGTGTTGTTTAAGTGTTCCCTTTATTTTTGAGCAGTATATTGCTTTTGAAAGTCACGCTCCGATGTAAAAATGCTGTTTTTAGATATAAATATGAACTTGATCGAACAAAAAAATGCATGTATTGTGTAACATGATGTCCTAGGAGTGTCATCTGGATGAAGATCGTTCAAAGGTTAGTGCTGCATTTAGCTGTGTTTTGGGTATCTGGCGATGCATGCTAGTTGCTTGAAAAAAATGGTTGTGTGGTTATTTTTTGTGTCTATGTACTCTCCTAACATAATCCCCTAACAACAAATGTTTTTTGCTTTTCGCTTAAAGCCTTTTGGAAATCGGACAATGTGGTTCCGATTCAGGAGAAGTGTATCTATAAAAATGGTGTAAAATGTTTGAGAACTTTGAATTTTGGACATTTTGTGGTTTTAAATTTGGCGCTCTGATTTTTCACTGGCTGTTGAATAGTATGGGACGATTGGGCGTCCCACCTAGAGAGGTTAAACCTCTTCGCTATGGGGGGCAGTATTTTTCACGGCCGGATGAAAAACGAACAAAATTAAACAGCTTACAACTCTCGCGCTCCAGAGTCAAAATATGTGCATATTATTAGTAGATTTGGATAGAAAACACTCTTCAGTTTCTAAAACTGTCTTGAATGATGTCTGTGAGTATAACAGAACTCTCATATGTCAAAGGCAAAAACCCGAGAAAAATCCAACCAAAGTGGGAAGTCTGAGAATTGTAGTCTTTCAGACCATTTTCTATTTGAAAATACAGTGTCTGTGGGGTCAACTTGCACACTTCCTAAGGCTTCCACTAGATGTCAACAGTCGTTCACATTTACGAGTCTTCTATGGTGAATTTCCTTGACCGAATAACAGCTTTGGTTCAAGCAGCGTACTCAGGTCGTATGTTTAACATTTTCCATGCGCTTCCATCACTGGTCAGCATTTTTTTTTTGTTCTTCCGTAATGAATACGCTGTTATCGGTTGGAATATTAATCGACTGTTCATGTTCAAAAAACACTCCTGGTTCCTGATTCCGGGAAACGGCGTTTTGTCACTGTTTCTACACAACGGTAATCGAAATTCCTTGAGCTCGTCTATTGATTTGCGCCCGCTCTCGTGCCTTTTGGAATAGTGTCTTCCTGGACCCACTTCAACAAAACGGAGGTATTTGGACATAAATTATGGACTTTTATCAAACAAATGAAAAAAATTTCTTGAAGTGGGGAGTCCTTCCGAAAGTGCATCTTCCCGCTCGAAGATCAGCAAAGGTAAGAAAATAAACATTTATAACACAGTATTTTAGAGTTTTGATGACGCCAAGTGGCTTGACGGTGTTAACGTGTATAGCTTGCATTGATGGTTGCTTCCGGTACTCAGAATATCAGCTGAACAATGGCTTTCTCCGTAAAGTTATTTTGAAATCACACACACAGCGGTTGCATTAAGAGAGTGTGTAAATCTATAATTCTTTAAACAATGTTGTTATATATTTTATGGACGTTTATGATGAGTATTTCTGTAAATGAATCTGCTTGTGGTCATTCACCGGAAGTTTTGGTGGCTAATCATTTTCCTGAACATCACGCGGCTAATGTAAAATGCTGTTTTTGGATATAAATATGAACTTCATCGAACAAAACATAGCAGCATGTATTGTGCGGACAACAACATCGATGGCCTAGGAGTGTCATCTGATCGTCAAAAGGTTAGTGCTTCATTTTAGCTGATTTGGGGTTTTTGTGACACATCTCCCCTTGCTAGGAAAATGGCTGTGTGGCTTTTCTTGTTTTAGGTGGTGTCCTTAACATAATCTAATGTTTTGCTTTCGCTGTAAAAGCCTTTTTTGGAAATCGGACAACGTGGTTGGATTCAGGGAAGTGTATCTTTAAAATGGTGTAAAAATATTCATATAGTTAGCACGGAACGCCTAAGATGCAAAGAGTTAACCCGTAGTGTGGCCTTCCAAATTTTTTTTTTAATTATATGATTTTATAGATACACCTCTCCCTGAATGAACCACGCGTTGTCCGATTTCAAAAAAGCCTTTACAGCAAAAAAGCAAAAACATTAGATTATGTTAGAGGAGTATACTCGTAGAAAATAGCCACATAGCCACTTTTCCGACCAACCACATGCATCACAAATAACCAAAAAACAGCCAAATCGCCGCACTAACCTTTGACAATCTTCATCAGATGACACACCTAGGACATCATGTTACACAATACATGCATTCTTTTGTTCGATAAGTTCATACTGTATATATAAAAACAGCATTTTACATCGGTGCGTAACGTTGACTAACTATTATCCCCCAAATGCATCCGAAGTGAAACAGAGCTAAGCAATTTACTAAATTACTATTCGAAAACATTTTTAAAATGTAATATTGTCATTCTAAGATTTATAGATGAATATCTCTTGAAAGCACCTGTAATAATCCAGATTTAAAATTAACTTTACTGGGTAATCATACTTGCGATGAAAGGGGATGCGATACTCCTGAAAAATAGGCTAACGTTACAGGTCAGCGCCTAACTTGGAACAATCGCATATCACATCTAGTCTTGTATACTATTGTCAATAATCCCTTACCTTTGGTTGTCTTCATCAGAAAGCATTTCCAGGAATCCCAGGTCCACAAACAAATGTATTTTCGTTCGAAAAAAGTTAATCCATTATGTTCCATTAGCTTGTTCTTGTTAGCGCCGTCTGAAGGCTGATCCAAATCCTCCGTCGGGCGCGGACAGCCATTTTTGCCCGACAAAAAGCATTTTTTTTTTTCCCATTTAAGGTTCGTTCAAATATGTCAAACGTTGTATACACATAAATCTTCAGGGCCTGTTTCAACAAGAGAGACCAATAAGATTTGAGGGGGACGATTGCATTGTGTTTCAAAATGTTTCGAAAGGGGAGGGTAACCAGGGGCGCCGGCGTCATAATGGTGATGGCCCTCCCGTGTGACCACGTTCCAGCAGCGTCTCATTCATTCAATTTTAACAGTAGAAGGCTCAAACCAATTTGTGAAGACTGGGGACATCTAGTGGAAGCAATAGGGGAAGTGCTCAATGAACCATAGCTCACGGTGTGATTAATAGGCAACGTGATGAAGTTGAGTTCGCAATTCAGAATTCCACTTCCTGTTTCCATCTGTCTCGGGTTTTGACTGCCATATGAGTTCTGTTATACTCACAGACATCATTCAAACAGTTTTAGAAACTTTAGGGTGTTTTCTATCCACACTTATTAATTATATGCATATCCTAGCTTCTGAGTTTGAGTAGGGAGGCCGTTTAAAATGGGCACTAATTTTTTTTCAAAACGCTTAGCGCCCTATCCTTAGGGGAACCCAAGAGGTTAACAGTTTTCTGGATGAAAACACAGCAAGAAAACACATAGGCCAATATGTAATAGTCGTCTATTTTATTGCAGCATTGGTGGTTGGTTCAACAACAACTTGTTTACTAGAGGGAAAAAAAACTGAATATGCATAACCCATATTTAATATTCATGCAGTGACTGAACAACAACTGCATTTCCACCCCCCACCTCTAAAAGACATAGTATAATGGCAGGTCATCTGTCAAGTCACCTGTCAGGTCAGGGTCAGTCACTAATTGCTGCAGAGCTTGCTCAATAGTGCCCTGAGCATATGATACTCCTCAAACACATGCTATTTTGTCAATGTCCTCTGCTTACTTCTCTGGTGCCAGACAGGCAGACTTGCAGTGCCTCTGTGCTGACCTACCTGAGCAGCAGTTTGAGGGACTTTGCAGGGAAAATGCCATGCAGTGAGGCATATGGGATTGTCCGCAGCAGGGCGACCCCAGTGGATGGGTGCCGAGGGGGTGTGCTCCCTCCAGCAGCTCTCTCATGAGGTTTTCTCATACGTTTGGTAGAAAAATTACTTTACCTATGAGGGTGTGAGGAGGATGAGGAAAGGGAGAGGAGATGATGAGGCTGTGGGTAGGTGGTGAGATATTGTCACTATAATTGCATAATGGATTTGTATGTGAACTGTACATCCAATTACAAAAATACCTTGTTCAGTAATCATCTCACCTGTTAGTTGGCGGTGAACTATGCTGCCGTTGAGGGCAGCAGTGCTGATCCGATGAAAAAAATATCTTCTTATACAACTTGGTCCTCTTCCGAGTGCATTCCACAAAGCTGTTTATCATGTCTGCCTTATCCACTGCCCCAATTTTGAGGTTATAGTCAAGCACACAGTCTGGATTGATTTTTTTTTCTCTCCCGTCAGGTGGTCCACCTTTCCCTGTGGCCGACATGGTTGCTGTAAGGATAGTGGAGAGGGATATGCACGTGTCATTTGTCATGCCACTTTACTGCCAGCGCCTTGACCGTTCTCCTGAACGAATGCCGGTATCCCCTTCCTGTTTGTCCTGACTGTGTCACATGCACCTGTGCTGTTGGAGAGCAGATGTTGGAAGAGTGTGGGACTGCTGTACCAATTGTCCACTACAAAGTGTGTCCCTTGGCGAGATGAGGGGCCCAGAATGATCATCACCACGGGCCCGGACACCCCAAGCGCCTCATAATGTTGGATGTCTGTGGTGGACCCTGTGTAAACTATAATGTCCTGGACAAAATCCTGTCTTCACGTCGCAGCATGATACAGAACTTGACCACAAGCCTGTGCCTTTTGGAGGGAAAATATTGATGGAACGCCAGCCTACCTTTCCATAACATCAGGGACTCATCAATGCATAGGTCCTTGTATGGCACAAAGACCCGACCAAATACTGATGTCAGGCTGATAGAGAACATTTGCTTATTTGTATAATGGGTCCCTTAGAAGGCAGTTCCATTGTTGACGAAATGCAGGGATCGTTATGCAGAACTAGGAAGCGGTCTTGGGAAAAGAGGTGGCAAAGAAGGGAGTTGCAAACTGTTACGGGAATGAAGTTATCAATGTTCTTAACCTCTTGGGGCTAGGTGGGACGCTAGCGGCCACACCGTGGGGTACACTCCATCAACAGCAGGTGCATCTTCAAGAGCGAAAAGAAATTTGAATCCAAATAAATGTCAAAATTCCAAATTTTTTAAAAAATACAACTATTTTTACACCATTTGAAAGATAAACATCTCCTTAATCTAAATCCACGTTTTACGATTTTAAAAAGGTTTCACGGCGAAAGCATAAATTTCAGAGTATGTTAGGACAGTACATTTACAAGAGTTGTGTGTAATGTTTTGTCAAGTCAAAGACAGGGTCACCAAAACCATAAAACCAGCTAAAATGATGCACTAACCTTTTACAATCTCCATCAGACGAACACTCCTAGGACATTATGTTAGAATTGCATACGATTTTTAGTTCTATTCAAGTTCATATTTATATCCAAAAACAGCTTTTACTATGGCATTGATGTTGAGGGAAATCGTTTCCCTCAATAACCGAGCAGTCAAGTCAGCATCACGAAAATTAAATAATTAAAATCTAGAAAACATTGGTAAAATATTATATTGTCATTTAAAGAAGTATAGATTTACATCTCTTTGAACGCAATCAACTTGCCAGATTTAAAATAACCTTACTGGGAAATCACACTTTGCAATAATCTGAGCACTGCGCCCAGAAAAATACGCTTGCACGATACAGACTAGACGTCATGTTGGGGAGATCTAAAATCGAAAATACTATGTAAATAATCCATTACCTTTGATTCTCTTCATCAGATGTCACTTCCAGGTATCACGGGTCCATAACTAATGTAGTTTTTGTTCAAAGCTCATCATTTACGATGTCCAAAAATCTCCCGTCGTTAGCAACATGATGTAAGCCAGCCGGACTTCTGGTCATGAACGAGGGGAAAAAATATATTTCCGTTTCGTTCAAACATGTCAAACGTTTGTATGGCAGAAGATCATTACGGGCCTTTTTAACCAGAACATGAATAATATTTAAGGTGGACGAATGCATACTCTTTTATAACGTATTGAACAGGGTACCCAACATGAACTAGCGCCAGGTGTCTAATGGGACATCATCGTTTCCATGGCTCTTCTGTTCCGGTCGGATCCCTCCCAGGGAAGACTCAAAACACTTTGTAAAAGGAGAGGCGACATCTAGTGGAAGCAATAGGATGTGCCAAAATATTCCTAAACCCCTGTGTTTTCAATGGGATAGGTTTAAAGTCAATACAACACATCAGGTATCCGACTTCCTGTCAGAAAATGTCTCCGGGTTTTTTGCCTGCCAAATGAGTTCTGTTATACTCACACAGACACCATTTCAAACAGTTTTGGAAAACTTTAGGAGTGTTTCTATCCATATATAATAAGTGGATGAGCATATTCTAGTTACTGGGTAGTATTAGTAACCAGATTAAATCGGGTACATTTTTTTTATCCAGACGTGCAAATGCTGCCCCTAGACCCAACAGGTTAAATTATATTGTGCAGGATGAACGCTTTATCGTGAGTAATTGAGTAACCCACCGATTGCGAAGTGGGTATGCGAGCTCTGAAGACAGAGGCTATTGAAAAAGATGTTTTTTGATATAAAATATGAACTTGATTGAACAAAACATGCAATGTATTGTATAACTATAATGTCCTAGAAGTGTCATCTGATTAAGATCATCAAAGGTTAGTGTGCTGCATTTAGCTGTGGTTTTGGTTTTTGTGGGACATATGCTAGCTTGAAAAAATGGGTGTGTGATTTCTTTCCCTATTGCTGGGTACTTCCTGACATAATTCTAATGTTTTGCTTTCCGTAAGCCTTTTTGAAATCGGACAATGTGGCTAGATAAAGGAGAGTCTTGTCCCTAAAATGGTGTAAAATAGTCATATGTTTGAAAATGTAAGTTTTGGGGATTTTGAGAGTTTGTAAAATTGGCGCTCACACCCTATCATTGGATATTAGCGAGGCGTTCCGCCAGCGAAACATCTAGATGTAAGAGGTTTATAGTTCCACTTCTCCTCTCAAACGCCCCACTTACATTGCTACATGTTAAAGTCCTCAGCTTGTCCCATGCACACACATTAGTACATTAACCTTATAAACACCCGCTATACATTTTCAGGGTGAAATCATCTAGTCAAATCCCTTTAATCATATAATTTTCATTACACAAACATAGGATCTGTGCTCCAGCATTCTCTTAGGGAGAGTTCTTTACTATCCCCATGAGAAGGACTGTCACCAGGAAGGTATATATTTCACTTTAATTCGTGGTTGTCACCCATTTAGTGCCAAGTTTCCTCACTCCCGGGCCTTCTCTTCTCCTGTAGCTCCAAGCAGCACAGCGACTGGTCTCCCCTACTGTGTCTCCCACCAGCTCCCTCTGTCAGAAAACAACTCTGGAAGCTGCCCCCAGTTGAAAATGGCAAGGTGTTGCACTCCAGACTGGGACTCGCAAAGCAAAACAGCAGGGCCAGGATGGGTGAAATGGCCTTCCAGATACCACAGAACTCCTGTACTTCATCCACTGCTGGTCTGCTCTCCATCACCACCAGCGCATCTTTAAAGTGAACTGGGACTTTGTCAGTGGTTAAGGGGTCCCCTGATCTGTGGATTCTCAATGGCTACAAGGTTGGCGCGGGCAAGGCTCTCACCGTCACTGTCAGAATCTGATTCCCGACTTTCATGCTCAGACTCATTGTCAGAATTTTAAAAATCTTCCAGAATTTTAACATTTGTGAGTTGTCTCCTTTGAAAGGCATTGCTAAATGCTACAGCTTAGCTCACTAGCTACATAGTATAAACAACAACACTGAATGGCTCAGTAGAGTGGAGTGAGAGGTTTCGTGGTTGACTGCCAACACGTGCCACTTGTATCAATAAATCACTATCAGAAAATGTTTTGTGGTAATTATATTTATATATTACTGTTTTATTCACATGTTTTCACTACAGGTGACAAATCATGTATCCCGATTCTGTGGTGGGTGGGGCTGTGGCACAACACATGTGTGTGTGGGTGTGGGCAGGTAGCAGGTGTGTGTGTACACTTTTGGAATACTGTAATGACGTAAAATGAGCCAATAATTCCAGCTAAAAAAAAAAAAAAAATTATGTTTGTTGACATATAATGCATTCTGTGTTTCACATAATTGTCTGTTTGAACAAAGATGTTATAAACGAAGAGTGACTAAGGGTTCACTCATTTTTTGAGGATCGAAATGAATGGTGAGATGTGAATGGTGGTAGACGACACACCCCTTCAACATGCATACTATAAACAGACCAAACTCATCTGTCTTCTCTTATTATCTTTGGTTTCTGTGAGGAAAAAAGTACGGCTGCACGCTGAAACTAATCATCGCCAGATTACTTTTGATTTATAGAAAGTGTTTTACTAAATGTTTTCAATCAATGGTGAGCTCATCTGATGTGATTAATTATAAATAGTAATTGCTATTAGCTAATTCATATTGTAATTTATGTCAGCCGTGAGTTAGAAAATATGACCGCTTGTGCTGCGTCAATCTTTCCTCAGTTAGTGCTAGGACAAATTTAGCCTACATTTTCTCCGGTTAGGATGATTGTGCTATGGCATAGATACTTCTGTGAATATTCGAACATTGCATCCAAAACTGCTCACATTCTGACATAACTTTGTAAGGACTGTGTTTGTGTAAATAGTTTCGAAAAAAGTGTGGCACGCTCAAATGCTGATTGTTGTGTCATTCGAACTGTCCGCTCTGGGTCACAATTCTAATGTTATTTAATCACACGGGTGTGTGGGATCGTACACTTCAGGGACCATCAGAATGATCACACCCATGTGATGGTATGTGTGTGAAAGGGTTAAACACATTTTTCCCCGTGGTGCCCCAAATTCTAATGAGTTAATTGTTACATGATTAATTTAATCTGGCAACAATTAAACGTAGTAGGTCATTATTCAACAAACAGCAGTCATCACATTAATGATATCACGCTTAAGAAGGTAACACTCAGGTGCAGACAATGTCAAGGCTAAAAAATTTGAACACAGGCAGGCAAAGGTACCGGATGGCAGGCAGGCTCAGGGTCAGGTCAGGCAGAGAATGTAATACAGAGTAGTGGGGAAAAGGTACTGGACGGCAGGCAGGCTCATGGCAGGCAGATGTCGGTAATCCAGGGTAGAGGGAAAAGGTACAGGACGGCAGGCAGGCTCAGGTCAGGCAGGGTGCGACAAAACCGAAAATAGAAATAGACAAGGCAGAAGCAAGGGGAAACTTGGCCAGGTTTGAGGAACAAAAATGAACTGGCAACAGACAAACAGAGAACACAGGTATAAACACAAGGGTGAAAATGGGGAAGATGGGCGACACTGGAGAGGGGTGGAGACAAGCACAAAGACAGGTGAAACAGAATAGGGCGTGACAAATGATAGTCACATCACGTCCCGACACTAGGGTCGGCCACCTTTTGAGATTTTCAATTGAAATAAAATCTAAAGATGGTTCTGGAAGTATTCTTGAGTGATTACTAGGTTGTATAAACATGATGAGTGCTTTACCCTGCTGGATTTTTGCATAAATAAACATAAATAAGGAGGATAAGTTGCTGCTGCTGGTCAGTCTGTGAGCCAGGCAGGCTAACTCTGACTGGGAAAGAAACAGGCTTGCTTGAGCCTACTGCCTGAGGTTCACAAGGTGAAACATTCTGTGACTTACTAGATACCAATTGTTTCAAAGTTTGTAATACTAACAAAGTTGTGTCTTTGAAATCACAAAATTGGAGCCTAATATAACTGTTACCAATTATCATTTGTTTTGAGAAATCGTGTTCACACGAGAGATTCACATCTAGTCACTCTCGCAATAGAAACTCTCTATTAATAGAAAAATATCATGTTCTATATTCTTATTTGTGCAAAATGTGACTTTACTTCTTTATTTGTTACAAGTTAGGCCCACATAATTAACTCTATGGCTAGGTGGGACGCCTTATGTCCCACCTACCAACAGCCAGTGTGTAATCCCAAGTGGCGCGATATTCAAATACCTCAAAAATGCAAAACCTAATTTTTCAAACATATGACTATTTTACACCATTTTAAAGACAAGACTCTCGCTAATCTAACTACACTGTCCGATTTCAAAAGGCTTTTACAACGAAAGCAAAACATTAGGATTATAACAAAAGGAGAGTACCCAGCCAGAAATAATCACACACCCATTTTCAAGCTAGCATATATTGTCACATAAACCCAAACCACAGCTAAATGCAGCACTAAACTTTGATGATCTTCATCGATGACAACCCTAGGACATTTAGTTAAGGCCAATACATGCATGTTTTGTTCAATCAAGTTCATATTTATATCAAAACCAGCTTTTACATTAGCATGTGACTAGCATGTGACTAGTATCTGACCGAACACTGCCGTGAATTTACTAAATTACCAACGTATAAACATTCACAAAAAACATAACAATTATTTTAAGAATTATAGGATACAGAACTCCTCTATGCACTCGCTATGTCCGATTTTAAAATAGCTTTTCGGTGAAAGCACATTTGCAATATTCTCAGTAGATAGCCCCGCATCACAGGGCTAGCTATTTAGACACCTAGCAAGTTTAGTACCAGCAAAGCCAGATTTACTATAAGAAAAATGTTATTACCTTTGCTGTTCTTCGTCAGAATGCACTCCCAGGACTTCTACTTCAATAAAAAATGTTGGTTTGGTCCCAAATAATCCATTGTTATATCCAAACAGCGGGCGTTTTGTTCGTATGCTCAAGACACCATCCGAAAGGGTAAATAAGGGTGACTTATGGCGATTTCCTGCTACAAAATTCTAATATTCATTACTGCATTTCTCAAGCATGTCAACCGCTGTTTAAAATCAATTTATGCTATTTTTCTCGTAAAAATGCGATAATATTCCGACCGGGAAATCGTTTTTAATTACAGAGAGTGAAAGTAAAGGCTTGCTATCCCTCATGCACGAGCCTCAGTCTAATGGCTCCTCTCTGATAGAGCACATGCCAAATGCGCTAATGTGTTTCAGCCTGGGGATGGAATTACACTGCTCAGCTTTTCCGCCTTCTGAGAGCCCATGGGAGCCGTAGGAAGTGTCACGTCATGCCAGAGATCTCTGTATTTTCTGTTAGAGATGATCAAGGGGAGGGCAAGAAATGGTCAGACAGGCCACTTCCTGTAAGTGAATCTTCTCAGGTTTTGGCCTGCCAAATGAGTTCTGTTATACTCACAGACACCATTCAAACAGTTTTAGAAACTTTAGGGTGTTTTCTATCCAAAGCCAATAATTATATATTATTCTAGTTAATGGGCAGGAGTAGTAACCAGATTAATCGGTATGTTTTTTATCCGGGTCGTGCAAATACTGTCCCTCGTAGCCCCAACAGGTTAAGGGGTTTGTTAGGAAGAGCGAGAGAGAAAGAGAGAGCTATTGGAGCTTATTATGCCATTCTCCTTACAAACCTAGCACAACTTTTTTCCCTTCACAAACCAAGGTTTGAGGACTGGCCAAACCAAAAGTATAATTACATGGGGGTGTCCACCACAAAATTAGGAATTAAGCAGTACCTCAAGGGAGGTAAAGCAGTGAGAAAATAATTTCCAATCTATAAAATTCATCATGGTATATTATTGAGGGGGTAAAATTGACCTGTCTCTAATATGGGGGGCCTCATGACTCCCTGTCCTCAAGAAGTTACGTGCCTGCTCATGGATCAAACAGTGGTTTGCCCTTCAAAGCAGGCTACATCCATGTTCCTTCCCCACTAAAGAGAGAAAAGCAATCCACACACGAGTCATATTGATCCCGATGGTTTTACCCAACTGAAAAGATAAAAGGAAAAGATAAAAAGAGGGACACTTCCCTCTGCTCTCTCCCTTTCTACAAATGTACACACACATGCACGCACACACACACACACACACACACACACACACACACACACACACACACACACACACACACACACACACACACGCACAAACACACACACACACACACACACACACACACACACACACACACACACACACACACACACACACACACACACACACACACACACACACACACACACACACACAACCCTACCAATTCAGGATAAGTTATCAAAAGACATGACAACCTTTGGCTTTGGTCTGAATCTGTCTGAATTGATGTTTGTTAAGGTAGTTAATGAGTATATCAGACCAACAAGGCATACAAATCTTTCAGAGCTGTGTCTCCACAGAAGGCATGGTGGCAATTATGTATTGATAGACACAAAGATGTCTGCTACGGGCCCAGCATTCAGTTGGCAAATGTGAGCTGCAAACATAAATAATACAGTCTGACATTTGTTTTTTTCTCTGAGTGTGGTAATCTGAAAAACATGACTCTCTCCTCTTGTAATTTGTTTGACGTTGTTGGTGTACAGTATAAAAAGCCTCTATGCACTCTGCCCGTGTCCATAGTCCCTGTTCACTTCTTATCACTAAGCCCTGAGGTGTGACACACCAAAGCACTACTACCACTTTTTGTCATCATTCTTGCATGAAATTGGCTATTAGATGATTCTCAGGGACAAAGAGGGACTCTAATACAACAGGACGGCACTGCAACGATTTGCTGGGGTGATGCACAAATACATACAGTATGCCTGACTTGACACACACACACACATACCAATCACTACTTTCAAAGTCAAATCCTGAAGTGGAATATGTTCCACCCATTGCTAATGCTGAAGGAGAAGCAAGGTGGAAGGGCATGAACATCTGAGGATGCACAAGTATCCCCTTGAGGCAGGAGACTGATTTTTAACCACTACCAGTGTCATTGTTTGAATATAGTAAGTGAGTCTTTCATGAAACAAAAAACACATTTGATATGGGGTGTCTGGTAGCTCAGGGCCGTTAAGCACGCTGGGCCAGTAACTGAAAAGCCGCTGGTTCAAATCCCCAAGCTGACTACAGGTGAAAAATATGTTGATAAGCCCTTGAGCAAGGTAATTTAAAACAATAAAATAAAATAAATTGTCCTGCTGAAAGGTGAATTTAATCTCCCAGTGTCTGGTGGAAAGCAGACTGAACCAGGTTTTCCTATAGGATTTTTGCCTGTTCTTAGCTCCATTCGTGTCTTTTACCCTGAAAACTCCCAGTCTCACGATTGCAAGCATACCCATAACATGATGCAGCCACCACTATGCTTGAAAATATGAAAAGTGATACTCAGTAATGTATTGGATTGGATTTGCCTCAAACATAACACTTTGCATTCAGGACAAAAAGGTACAGTGAGGGAAAAAAAGCATTTGATCCCCTGTTGATTTTGCACGCTTGCCCACTGACAAAGAAAATGATCAGTCTATAATTTTAATGGTAGGTTTATTTTAAAGTGAGAGAAGTGAATAACAACAAAAAATCCAGAAAACGTATGTCAAAAATGTTACAAATTGATTTGCATTTTAATGAGGGAAATAAGTATTTGACCCTCTGCAAAACATGATCTAGTATTTGGTGGCAAAAACCCTTGTTGGCAATCACAGAGGTCAGATGTTTCTTTAGAAGCTGGCTAGGTTTGCAATACCACATTTCAGGAGGTATTTTGTTCCAATTCTCTTTGCAGATCTTCTCCAAGTCATTGTTTCGAGGCTGACGCTTGGCAACTCAAACCTTCAGCTCCTCTACAGATTTTCTATGAGATTAAGGTCTGGGAGACTGGCTAGGCCACTCCAGGACCTTAATGTGCTTCTTCAAACCCTACTTCCTTTGTTGCCTTGGCCGTAGGTGTTTTGGGTCATTGTCATGCTGGAATACCCATCCACTAACTATTTTCAATGCTTCGGCTGAGGGAAGGAGGTTCCCACTCAAGATTTGACGGTACATGGCCCCGGGCCCATTGTCCCTTGATGGTGAAGTTGTCCTGTCCCCTTAGAAGAAGAACACCCCAAAGCATAAATGTTTCACTCCATGTTTGACGGTGATGGTGCCCTTGGGGTCATAGGCAGATTCCTTCTCCCCTCCAAACACGGCAAGTTGAGTTGATGCCAAAGAGCTCCATTTTGGTCTCATCTGAACTCAACACTTTCACCTTGTGCTGTCCTCTGAATCATTCAGATGTTCATTGGCAAACTTTAGACAGGAATGTATATGTGCTTTCTTGAGCAAATGTGACTTTATGGGCGCCTGCAGGATTCCAGTCCCTCACGGCGAGTGCTAGCAATTGTTTTCTTGGTGACTATGGTCCCAGCTGCCTGAGATCACTGGGACAAGATCCTCCTGGCAGGGAAGTTCTGGGCTGATTCCTCACTGCTTCCGCTGGTCATTGTAAATCTACGAGGTGAGATCTTGCATGGAGCCCCCAGGCCAAGGGAGATTTACAGTTATTTTGTGTTTCTTCCATTTGCTAGCAATCGCACCAAGTGTTGTCACCTTCTCACCAAGCTGCTTGGTGATGGTCTTACAGCCTATCTCCAGGCTTGTGTAGGTTCACAATCTTGTCCCTGACATCCTTGGAGAGCTCTTTGGTCTTGGCCATGGTGGGAAGTTTAAATCTGATTGATTGATTGTTTTTCAGGATAGGTGTTTATTATACAGTAGAATAAACTGAGACAGGAGCACCCTAGGAGTGTGCCCTAATCTCAGCTCTGCTACTCCGTATAAAAGACACCTGGGAGCCAGAAATCTTTCTGATTGAGAGGGGGTCAAATACTTATTTCCTCATTAAAATGCAATCCAATTTATAACATTTTGACATGCTTCTGTTTTTTGTTGTTGTTATTCTGTCTCTCACTGTTCAAATAAACTCTATCATTAAAATTATAGACTGATAATTCTTTGTCATTGGGCAACACAAAAAACATCAGCAGGGATCAAATACTTTTTTCCCTCACTGTAATTTACTTTACCATATTTTTGCAGTATTACTCTAGTGCTTGGTTGCAAAACACGATGCATGTTTTGTAACATTTTTATTCTGTACAGGCTTCCTTCTTTTCACTCTATCAATTAGGTTGGTATTGTGGAGTAATCACTTAATGTTGTTGATCCATTTATATTTTTTTCTCCTATCACAGCCATTATACTCTAACTGTCTTGGAAGCTTATTTTCTCATGGTGAAATCCCCTGAGTGGTTTCCCTTCCCTCTTTGACAACTCAGGTAGAAACAATGACTGCATTCTTGTAGTGACTGGGTTATTGATACCTCATCCAAAGTGTAATTAATAACTTCACCGTTCAGTGGATATTCACTGTCTTCTTTCTTTTTTACCCATCTACCAATAGGGTGCCTTTCTTTTAAGCTAGTCATTGGAAAACCTCCCAGATAATTATTGTATGTGTGGGGTACAGAGATGAGGCTTGCCATTCAAAAATGATGTTAAGCCAATTATTGCAATACATGGAACCATGGAACTTTGTTCATGCAATTTAGTTAATCACATTTTTACTCCTGAACATATTTAAGCTTGCTACAACAAAGGGGTTGGAAACAATTTTTTATTGACGAAGATATTCTGTAGCTTTTAATTTTAATTAATTTGTAAAAATATTAAAAATCATAATTCCACTTTCACCTTTAAGGGTATTGTGTGTAGGCCAGTGCCAAAAATCTAATTTTAATCCAATTAAAATTCAGTCTGTAACACAACAAATGTGGCAAAATCAAAGCTGCAGAATACTTTCTGAAGGCAATTGTATAAGACAGGTAAATTACTTAACGCTTGGCACAAGGGTTGGAAAATAGCAGGCTTGCAAGTCAATTTGTTTCAAAGAGCATTCGCTTGATTACAAACGCTTAATGCCAGCCTAAAATAGTGTGCTCTGTCTCTTCTCTACTACTTCCATCTATCTGTCTCTCTTACACTCTCCTATCGCCTCCTTTCCCTCTCTCTGCCCCTCTCGCTGTCCAGTTAATAAATCAGTGGAATGAATAGCATGCTACTGCGCCTGAGCAGGAAAGCAGGAATGCAGTGAGGTAGAGACAGACCCACATAAAGTGGTACCGTAGACTGTTTTTGAGTCACTGACTGCCCAACTCGAAGAGAGACCAATGCTAGCAAGACATTTTCAGAGTGAAGGGAATAAATAACAGAGTGGAGAATGAGCATGAGTATTGACTTAAAGAGAACATAGAGTATAAAGCCTCGCTACTGTTTTTCACTGTCTTCTACTGTTGTTTTATATCTTTACTTACCTATTGTTGACCTAATACCTTTTTGCACTATTGGTTGACCCTGTAAGTAAGCATTTACTGTAAGGTCTACACCTGTTGTAATTCTTCGCACGTGACAAATAAACTTGATTTGATTTGATATGCAGATTTAATCAGATCAGTTAAAAACATCCAACTCATACAGAAGAAATAATAAAATGGAAACCAAAAATGCACAGTACACAGCCCAAATGCCATTCCTAGCAATATTAATACACTCACTCATTTAGCAGAGCAACCAAGGTTAACCTGTTGGGGCTAGGGGCGGTATTGCGAACGGGCCGGATAAAAAACGTACTCGATTTAAACCGGTTACTACTCTTGCCCAGAAACGAGAATAGCATATAATTACTAGATTTGGATAGAAAACACTCTAAAGTTTGTAAAGCAGCTTGAATGGTGTCTGAGAGTATAACAGATCTCAGTGGCAGGTTGCAACCTGAGAAGATTCTATACAGGAAGTGCCCTGTCTGATAATTTGTTCTCCTTCTGTGGCATATTCCTATCGAAAAATGAGCAGAGACCTCTGTTGTAATACGACATTTTCTGCTAGTTTACTGGCTCTTCGTAGCTGCGCCTGCGTCGGAATGACAGCTTTGGCAAAAACAGCAGGAGATTTTGCGAGTGGGTCAAGCCGAGAACAAAGACATTGGAGATGCTCGTTCATGTAATTCTCCATGCTCTTCTTACAGCCTTTGATATCGAACACATCGCCAGCTCGTTAAAATATTATCATTTCACGAGAAAAGATAAAATATTCCATTAATACATTTCTCAAGCATGTCAACTCGCTGTTTAAAATCAATTTTAATGCTTATTTTTCTCTAGTGTTATAATATTCACCGAGTCGTTGTTTACGCTCAAAGACGCAAAGAATAAAACATGGGTCGCTTGGTGTAACGCGCGCGCGCCTGTGTCTCTGTACCTGATCGACCACTATCAAAATGCGCTATCAGCCAGCCAGGGCCTGCAAAGCCACGATTCAGCTTTTGTCGCCTGAGAGCCCATGGGAGCCGTAGGGAAGTGTCACGGCCAACAGAGATCCCTTGTTTTTGATAGAGATGATCTAGAAGGCCAAGAAATGGTCAAACAGGTACTTCCTGTACAGAATCTTCTCAGGATTTGCCTGCCAAAATGAGTTCTGTTATACCACAGACACCATCTCAAACAGTTGTAGAAACTTTGGAGTGTTTTCTATCAAAAGCCACTAATTATATGCATATTCTGGTTTTTGGGCAGGAGTAATAATCAGGATTTGGGTCGTGGTAGTTTATCCGGCCGTGAAAATACTGGCCCCTATCCATAACAGGTTAACGATCGCGCGTTTTATCCGGCCATGTAAATATCACTGCCCCCTATCCTAAACAGGTTATCCAGAAAGCTGTAATCGTTTCCAGAGGTGCTTCTACAAAGTATTGAACGTGAATACTTATGTAAAATGACATTTTTCTGTATTTCATTTTCAAGAAAAGTGCAAAAATGTCTAAAAACATGTTTTCACTTTGTCATTATGGGGTATTGTGTGTAGATGGAACTGAGAGAAAAATATATTCAGGGCTGTAAAACAACAAAATGTGGAATAAGTCAATGGGATGGAATACTTCTGAAGGGATTGCATCAACTCACTTGAGCCGAGATTGGAGGGGTAGAAATATTTTGTGGTGTGTCCTTATTAAAAAATGTGTGCCAATGTGACAAATTTCAAAAAGTGTTACTCTTACCAAAAGCTGGTCTTGGCGGTAATTCAATTAGTTATGGCATTGATTTTGCCAGCGGAGGCGCATAGTAGCCCAATCAGCAGCCTATAACCAATGTTTTATTAAAATATCAGGAGCAGCAAAACAGCAGACAGACATTCACTATTTTTTTTATATTCAACATTATTTTGTCCACGCAGTTTTGAAAAGTTTAGCCTCATTAGGCCTATGTGTGACCCACTGAATGAAATGTCCGCTTTCATCTGTTGGACCTGTTCTAGCGTGGGAATTCTGATTGTCACTTTTTCTGCTAAATCTGCTTGTTTGTTTACCTTTCACGTGGCAAAAATCACTAACCGCCATATAAATGGCGATGTGTAGGCTAAATATTTTATTACATTTGGGAAATGTACAAGTGTCCATTGCTCCGAACAGGCAGTGCATTTTTTCGAAATGTGAATATTTCCATGTTGAAGTCAATAAAAACTAGATTGGCCACAAGCAGTTTGTTATAATCTAGGCTTATTCTACAGTTACTGTACGTTTAAAAACATATTTAATGGATAGGACAAACATCCATGCCTCCTACTGAATAGCCCGTAGGCCTATGTATGCAAAACATTGCCCAATGCCTCAAGGGCGGAACAAAGGATATGTGATTTATGATATCATACTTTTTTCTTTGTTTAATCTTGATTAAAACCAAACTTATTAGAAAGATTCAGCATGGATTTAGCGGTGAGAACCCACATGGGTCGAATGCACTACAATTTAATCTGCTATTTCTGGAGAAGTACCTGTATGATTCGTAAGATGGTTCCAAGCATTACATTTGCAAGGCAGGTGAGTGAAGATTCCCCAATTCTCTTTCTATTGATCTTTTCTAGCTCTTAGGAAGTTTGGATGCGCGTGAAACTCTCCATAGTCCAAGTTGCCTTGTCTGTATTATACGCACATGGGGAGCAGCTATGGTGGCTGTAACTGTATTTAGACATAGCCTAGCTAAAACAATTCTTGTTTCCTTTTAATTAGAATTTGATTAAATTATACATTTTTTGTATGCCTTGTGCATACCTATTGACTACGTTTGGCATGTCCATGTCCAGACTGCAACATGCTGTGCAGCCCTTTTTACATACAGTATATCAGTGGAATGCTATAGCCTATGTGTAACAATGTATTTCCATATTGAAGCAATGCAATTAGAACATTGTGGACTGCAAACATGTTCAAAAATATTTAGCAGAAATGGGATGGGGCAGCTATTTAATGAACTAGGCTATAATGGACTCTACTTTGAATTAGAGCTGATGACAATGCAATATATAAAATATGTAACACACAACTTGAAGCAACTCACATATTTAAACCACATGGAGCATGTTCTGATTGGCCAGTGAGGGGCCATGCCTCGACACACCCACAACTTGCCTATTCATCAAAACCCAGCCCTTTGCACCACCCCAGCAGCCACTGGACCCATAATTCTGGTTGTGAAAATAGCTCGACTCATTTCTGACACAACTCCCTGAACCAATATTAGCAGCAAGCGTATACGATTTACTCATTTGCGTTAAGTTTGTTAGAATAGAGCCCAGAGAGAGGATGGAGAGAGAGAGAGAGAGAGAGAGAGAGAGAGAGAGAGAGAGAGAGAGAGAGAGAGGGGGGGGGGGGGGGGGGGGGGGGGGAGAGAAATACGTAGGAAACAGAGAGTTGCAGATATTCCTGTGATGTGTTTTAAAACACTATTGAAGGGCTTCAAATCACTGGTGGTGACACATTAAAGGGGAAAAGGGGTCCTTTTCAGTTTGATTTACTCTGAGCCATCACTTATCCTCGCATGGTACTTACTATCGCCCTGTCGGGCCATGACTCACCCCAGTCCTGTAAACGTACTTACAATTCAGGGCCCTCCGCCGTTTCAACCCCCACGTGCCAGCCATCTCAATCCTCTAGAGCGAGAGGGGGCCCCCACCCATGTGAACTGCCCGGCTTATAATTAAATGAAGACAACAGTGTGTACGGCGCTACCAACATAACCACCCCCCTACTCCCCCTCTTGGTGTAGCTTGATCCCTAGATGGACTTTTCTCAACAGATGATTTCTCAGCGTCACATCTTTTTCCACTGTGTACCAACAAACAAACTGGGGACTTGGAGTCATATCAATACCGAGCGCTCTAATAAGGGAAGCAGCTGATTGTGGATACCTTCCACAAACACACTGGAAGAGGTGTCAGTTTCCTCCATCTTTTCCATCACAGGAAATGATTAGGTAATATGCTAACACAACCCTCTCCAAAAGGGAGTGGAAGGCAGTGATCTATTCTGATAGAACATGAGAAACACATTACGTGTTCTAAAAAATAGTCTGTGTAGTGTTGGTGTTGGTGCATTGGCATTCTTTTTCATGCTCTCTGTAGATGGGAAGCCATCGCCTTTGCATTTCCTTTGTTTATTCCCATCGATCGATGTTGTGGCAGATGCGCAGTGTTAATGTATTTTTTAGTGTGCCCATAGCCACCTTTTTGAATCCTCAGGCATTTAAAACCAGGTAGAATCATTAGAACCAGGCTACTGTGGGAGCTCACCTTGCTACAGTCATCCCTCCTCCTCAATCCCTCCCTTAAAGGTGTCCACTCTCCCTGTTTGAGTGAATATGGGGTTATATGGTGATAGAGTGACAATGAGTCATTCTTGTAGTGATGGAGGGTTTGACGACAGCCGCTGTAGTATACCTGAATGAATAATCTATCCTCCATATTGTCTGTGTTCTCATTCTTCATGCTTATCTCACAGTTGGTCCCTGGGAACAAATATTGTTCATGCATTTTATAGAAAGGCCATAGAAATAATATAATTTGCTAATTGTGTCTTTAATGCGCATATGTTTTTTTGCCATAGCTTCGAGCACATTTATTTTCAAATATCTGAGATTCACGGTGCAGGAATAAAAAAAAACACATGGTGAGGCAGTAAATAAATAAATATATAAACAAGTAATGGTAGAGTTAATCTTACATTCTTGGCTTTTCACTGACAAATGTCACCTTGATGGTGCACTTATGTCAGAGCGTAAGCCGTGTGGGAGACCTGGGGGATCTGGGGGAGCCAAAGAGGATTTGTAGACAGCAAAGGATGCTTGGCAAGAGAGCTGTATGGACAATCCACAACGACAAGCCTGTCATATGGCAAAACACCAGCTCACACTGCTCAGAACCCCATCCCCTCTGGCACTGAGCACTGGGCAAGAGTGGGAGTACAAGAAAATACATATTTATCCCCTCTCCAGAAAAAATGATGTTGGTTTTAAAGTGCTTCGGGAGGGGGGTGGGGGGCACAGAGTTTCTGCTAGAGTGAACAAACATAGCTGGAGGAATTTGTTTTATATTTAATCATATTTAAACATGATCTTGTTCTGCAGGGGTGGGGGTGCAACCCTCGCTTCTTTTCTGAGGTGCATGGTATGGATTTCCTTTCACTCCAACACTGAAGATGTCGGGAGGATGAGCTTTATCTTTATTGAAGAAGCGATTTAATATCTGGTTAATATGTTCAGTAGATATTGAGAATGGCACAGTGAATCCATTCCAGCCTTACAGCATCTCCACGTACATGACTTAACCAGAAAATGTAAAGTTGGAAGCTCTGGAAGTTTGCATACACTTAGGTTGGAGTCATTAAAACATCGCTTTCAACCACTCCACAAATTTCTTGTTAACAAAACTATAGTTTTGGTAAGTCGGTTAGGACATCTACTTTGTGCATGAAACATGGAGTTTTTCCAACAATTGTTTACAGACAGATTAATTTCACTGAATCACAATCAGCGGGTCAGAAGCTTATGCACCACTAAGTTGACTGTGCCCTTTAAACAGCTTGAAAAATTCAGAAAATGATGTCATGGCTTTAGAAGCTTCTGATAGGCTAATTGACATCATTTGAGTCAATTGGAGGTATACCTGCGGATGTATTTCAAGGCCCACTCTTCAAACTCAGTGCCTCAGCTTGCTTGACATCATGGGAAATCAAAAGAAATCAGCCAAGACCTCAGAAACAAAAATTGTAGACCTCCACAAGGCTGGTCCATCTCTTGGGAGAAATTTCCAAACACCTGAAGGTACCAAGCTCATCTGTACAAACAATAGTACGCAAGATAAACACTATGGGACCATGCAGCCACATATCATACGTGAAGGAGACGACGTTTGTCTCCTAAGATGAACGTACTTTGCAGTGCAAAAAGTGGAAAATCAATCCCAGAACAACAGCAAAGGACCTTGTGAAGACGCTGGAGGAAACAGGCACAAAAGTATCTATATCCACAGTAAAATGAGTCATATCTACATAACCTGAAAGGCCGCTCAGCAAGGAAGAAGCCACTGCTCCAAAACCGCCATAAAAGCTCTGACTACAGCTTGCAACTGTACTACGGGGACAAAGATCGTACATTTTGGGAGAAAATGTCCTTGGTCTGATGAAACAAAAATATAAATATTTGGCCATAATGACCATCGATATGTTTGGAGTGAAAAAGGGGAGGCTTGCAAGCCGAAGAACACCATCCCAACCGTCAGAAGCATGGGGGTGGCAGCATCATATTGTGGGGGTGCTTATAATGCAGGAGGCACTGGCGCACCTCACAAAAATAGATGGCATCATGAGGTAGGAAAAGCATGTGGAGGCATTGAAACATAACATCTCAAGACATCAGTCAGGAAGTTAAAGCTTGGTCGTAAATGGGCTTCCAAATGGACAATGACCCCATGCATACTTCCAAAGTTGTGGCAAATGGCTTAAGGACAAAAATGTCAAGGTATTGGAGTGGCCATCACAAGCTCCTGACCTCAAATCTACAGAAAATCTGTGGGCAGAACTGAAAAAGCGTAATTCGTAGCAAGGAGCCCCACAAACCTAACTCAGTTACACTAGCTTTGTCAGGAGAAATGGCCAAAATTCACCCAAATGTTTGTGGGAAGCATGTGGAAGGCTAACCAAAAAGCTTGACCCAAGTTAAACAACAGGCAATGCTACCAAATACTAATTGAGTGTACAGTGAGGAAAAAAAGTATTTGATCCCCTGCTTGATTTTGTGACTTTGCCCACTGACAAAGAAATGATCAGTCTATAATTTTAATGGTAGGTTTATTTGAACAGTGAGAGACAGAATAACATAAAAAAATCCAGAAAAACGCATGTCAAAAATGTTACAAATTGATTTGCACTTTAACGAGGGGAATAAGTAGTTGACCCCCCCTCAATCAGAAAGATTTTTTGTCCAGGTAGTCTTTTATACAGGATCGTAGCTGAGATTGGGAGCACACTTTAAAGGGAGTGCTCCTAATCTCAGCTTGTTACCTGTATAAAAGACACCCGGTCCACAAAAGCAATCAATCAATCAGATTCCAAACTTTCCACCATGGCCAAGACCAAAGAGCTCTCCAAGGATGTCAGGGACAAGATTGTAGACCCACACAAGGCTGGAATGGGCTACAAGACCATCGCCAAGCAGCTTGGTGAGAAGGTGACAACAGTTGGTGCAGAAATTATTCGCAAACTGGAAGAAACACAAAAAACTGTAAATCTCCCTCGCCTAATGGGCTCCATGCAAGATCTCACCGTGGACTTGCAATGATCATGGAGAACGGTGAGGGAATCGGCCCAGAACTACACGGGGAGGATCTTGTCAATGATCTCAAGGCAGCTGGGACCAGAGTCACCAAGAAAACAATTGGTAACACACTACGCTGTGAAGCCGGACTGAAATGCTGCAGCGCCTGCAAGGTCCACCTGCTCGAGAAACACATATACATGCTCATCTGAAGCTTGCCAATGAACATCTGAAATGATTCAGAGGACGAACTGGTGAAAGTGTTGTGGTCAGATGCCGAAACCAAATCGGAGGCTCTTGGCATCAACCAACCCGCCGTATTTGGAGGAGGAGGAGAATTGCTTGCGACCCCAAGAAGCACCATCCCCACCGCCAAACAGCGAGGGCAGTGGGAAACATTATGCTTTGGGGCTGTTTTTTGCTAAGGGGACAGGACAAATTCACCGCATCAAAGGATGGGAGACGGGGCCATGTACCGTCAAATCTTTGGGTGAGAGCCCCCTCCTCAGCCAGGGCATTGAGCACATGGGTCGGGATGGGTATTCCAGCATGACAATGACCAAAACACACGGCCAAGGCAACGAAGGAGTGGCTTCAAGAAGAAGCACAATAAGTCCGAGTGGCTTAGCCAGTCTCTGACATCCAGAAAATCGGTGGAGGGAGCTGAAGGCGTCCGAGTTGCCAAACGTCAGCCTCTGAAACCTTAAACCTGTTGGGGCTAGGGGGCAGCATTTGCACGCCTGGATAAAAAAAAAAATGACCGATTAATCTGGTTACTAATCCTACCCAGTAACTAGAATATGTATATACTTATTATATATGGATAGAAAACACTCTAAAGTTTCCAAAACTGTTTGAATGGTGTCTGTGAGCATAACAGAACTCATTTGGCGGGCAAAACCCTGAGACATTTTCTGACAGGAAGTGGATACCTGATGTGTTGTATTGACTTTAAACCTATCCCATTGAAAACACAGGGGTTTAGGAATATTTTGGCACTTCCTATTGCTTCCACTAGATGTCACCAGCCTTTACAAAGTGTTTTGAGTCTTCTGGAGGGAGATCTGACCGAAAGGAGCATGGAACGATGATGGCCCAATAGACCCTGCGCGCGACTTCATGTTGGGTACGTCAACACGCTATAAAAGAGTATGCATTCGTCCACCTTGAATATTACATGTTCTGCTAAAAAAATGGCCCTAATGATTTATGCTATACAACGCTTGGACATGTTTGAACGAACGGAAATATATTTTTTCCCTCGCTATGACGAAGTCCCTGGCTAGATCATGTGCTAACGAGACGGAGATTTTTGGACATAAATGATGAGCTTTTTTGAACAAAACTACATTCGCTATGGACCTGTGATACCTGGAAGTGACATCTGATGAAGAGAATCAAAGGTAATGGATTATTTACATAGTATTTTCTGATTTTAGATCTCCCCAACATGACGCCTAGTCTGTATCGCAACGCGTATTTTTTGGGCAGTGCCAGATTATTGCAAAGTGTGATTTCCAGCAAGGTTATTTTTAAATCTGGAAAGTTGATTGCGCTCAAGAGATGTAAATCGATAATTCTTTAAAATGACAATATAATATTTTACCAATGTTTTCTAATTTTAATTATTTAATTTGTGACGCTGACTTGACTGCCGGTTATTGGAGGGAAACGATTTCCTCAACATCAATGCCAATAGTAAAACGCTGTTTTTGGATATAAATATGAACTTGATAGAACTAAAAATGCATGCATTGTCTAACATAATGTCCTAGGAGTGCCATCCGATGGAGATTGTAAAAAGGTTAGTGCATCATTTTAGCTGGTTTTATGGTTTTGGTGACCTTGTCTTTGACTGACAAAACATTACACACAACTTTGTAAATGTATGTCCTAACATACTTCAAATTTATAGCTTTCAACAGAAAACTTTTGAAATCGAAAACGTGTTATTAGATTTTTGAGATGTTTATCTTTCAAATGGTGTAACATAGTTGTATTTTTGAAAATTTGAATTTTGACATTTATTGGGATTCAAATTTGCCGCTCTAAATGCACCTGCTGTTGATGGAGTCCACGTGGCACGCTAGCGGCCCACTCTAGCCCCATAGAGGTTAATGACTTGGAGAAGATCTGCAAAGAGGAGTGGGACAAAAATCCCTCCTGAGATGTGTGCAAACCCAGGCCAACTACAAGAAACGTCTGACCTCTGTGATTGCCAACAAGGGTTTTGCCACCAAGTACTAAGTCATGTTTTGCAGAGGGGTCAAATACTTATTTCCTCATTAACCTGTTGGGCTAGGGGCAGTATTTGCACGGTCGTATAAAAAACGTACCTGATTTAATCTGGTTACTACCTCGCCCAGTAACTAGAATATGCATATAATTATTGGACGTGGATAGAAAAAAACACCCTAAAGTTTCTAAAACTGTTTGAATGGTGTCTGTGAGTATAACTGAACTCATTTGGTACAAAACCTGAGAAGATTCCTTTTACAGGAAGTGGCCTGTCTGACCATTTCTTGCCCTCCTGATCATCTCTAACAACATAGGATCTCTGGCATGACGGGATACTCCACGGCCCTGAAGTGGCCTCCCTTGCAAGGCGGGAAAAAGCTGGGAACATGTAATTCCATCCCCAGGCTGAAACACATTAGCGCCGCTTGGCAAGAGCTCTATCAGAGGGCCATTAGACCGAGGCTCGCATGAGGAATAGTACGTTTTTACTTTCACTCTCTTTGTAATAAAAAACGATTTCCCGGCTCGAATATTATCGCTTTTTACGAGAAAAATGTCATAAAAATTGATTTTAAACAGCGTTGACATGCTTCAAGCACGTAATGGAACATTTAGAAATTCTGTCACGTAAATGCGCCGTGCTCGTAACCCTCTATACCTTTCGGATAGTGTCTTGAATCGCACGAACAAAACGCCGCCATTTGATATAACAATGGATTATTTGGGACCAAACCAACGAAGAACAGCAAAGGTAACAACATTTTTCTTATAGTAAAATCTGACTTGGTGAGTGCTAAACTTGCTGGTTGTTCAAATAGCCAGTCCCTGTGATGCCGGGCTATCTACTTAGAATATTGCAAAAGGTGCTTTCACCGAAAAGCTATTTTAAAATCGGACATATCGAGTGCATAGAGGAGTTCTTGCATCTATAATTTTAAAAATAATTGTTATGTTTTTTGTGAACGTTTGTCGAGTAATTTAGTAAATCACCGGTGTTCGTCGGAATGTTTGTCACATGCTAGTCACATGCTAATGTAAAAGCTGGTTTTTGATAGTAAACATGAACTGATTGAACAAAACATGCATGTATTGTGTAACATAATGTCCTAGGGTTGTCATCTGATGAAGATCATCAAAGGTTAGTGCTGCATTTAGCTGTGGTTTGGGTTTATGTGACATTTATATGCTAGCTTGAAAATGGGTGTCTGATTATTTCTGGCTGGGTACTCTGCTGACATAATCTAATGTTTTGCTTTCGTTGTAAAGCCTTTTGGAAATCGGACAGTGTGGTTAGATTAACGAGATTCGTCTTTAAAATGGTGTAGAATAGTCATATGTTTGAAAAATTGAAGTTTTTGCATTTTTGAGGTATTTGAATATCGCGCATCGGGATTACATGGCTGTTGAGTAGGTGGGACGCCCATAGAGGTTAAAATGCAAATCCTTTTATAACATTTTTATCACAGTTTCTGAATTTTTTTTTGTTATTCTGCTCTCTCACTGTTCGAAATAAACTGTATTTAAAATTATAGACTGATCATTTCTTTGTAAGTGTGCAAATGTACAAAATCAGCAGAGGATCTCACAATTCTTTTCCCCCCACTACTGGAGATCTTAACAAACCCAACTGTAATGCGTAATAACATAACTGGCATTAAAAGTTTTCGGTTATTATTAAATATTCATTATATCACCCCTGTTGGACCTCTTTGAAATCTGTGTATCACACTAAACTCCTAACATACACCTGCCTGGAGAAGCCGAGTCTATGTTTCTCTTGTTTTTAAAACTAAATGTCTTTTCAGGTTGGGCTTTTTGATCAACATCTTGCATTAACTATAGCACTGAAATCTGTTCTGTTCACCATTCCAAATGCATTATTACACTCCCTTGGAACACAAATGTTCTGCCTTGGTTTCTTCTCTGGAGTCCTTCAGCGTTCTTGAGAGCTCGGGTTTCCAAGCACAGTTGATGTTAACTACCACTTAATGGCTGCATGAGCAAACACACCACAGCAGTATGATAACACACTACAATATACACCTGCTTAGCCAGCGCAGATCAAATGTTAACAATTAAAATCATTAATATTCACTAAAAAAAACTTTTAGATGACTCCCAAGAAATGAGATCTCCTTCCAGAGTGACATCAGGTACTTAATTATTTATTTATTTTACCTTTATTTATACAGGTTTTTGTCATTGAGATAACATATGTTATTCAGAGATAACAATGTAAGAGACAAAGTTTCCAGACTAAACAACTTGTACACCACTGCCACAACATTAGACAAACAGACACATGAAATACAATTATATACGTTAAAATAACACAAATGTCTTGACTAAAAAACAGCTGTCTAAAACAATTACACTCCAATGATAAACTCATTAAAGTGTTTAAACTCCACCAGCGAGACTAGATCATCAGTTTAAAATGTTCAGTAGAGAAACTCAGGACCACAGGCTGATAACCTAAAACTATTTCTACCGCGGCACGGTGATAATTCGTGGTACAGCTGAAATGAGGAATAGACCTAATTGATATTTTGTTACTGACCTGATTACAAGGGCGGTGAGATAAAATGGCGTTTTAACCAGTTTGTTTTCTCGTCAGTGTACCAGTCATTTAAACTGTGTTCAATGGCGATCAGCCAACAATGGCGGGTTTACAATGTACTGGGCGTTTTTTGATTTGTAAGGAACCTGAGGGCCGCATGATATACTTAATCAAGTGCTCTCAGGTTAGTGAGATTAAACCTGCATAAATAATATCACTCAAATCTAAAACCACCAGTAATGTGCTGTTTTAGCTCTCTGGCCCCCAGAGGAAAATGCGGCCATATGCGATGACAAAACCTATTCTCGGCTTGAGCTACCTTATCAAATTATACATACCGGTGACTCAGCATATCATCAACCTGCACAGAATATTTGTACCTTTGCGTCTTGCTCTATGTGAGTCCAACCAAAGGTAGCAATGACATGATTAACATTTGAAAATGTACATGCATTTTGTTTTCCCAATTCAGAATCAGCTTTAATTCATACAGATTCTGTTGTATGATGTTAAATGCTCTTTGGGCATTTTCAAAGCTGAAGATCTTCTATGAATAAAACGTGTCATCTGCATAAAAACAAATCCTGTTCAATATGATCCCCAATGTTGTTGATATACACAAAATTAACAGCAGTGGGCCCAAGCAGAACCCTGCAAAGCACCTGAAACACAACTCTTTGGACTCAGATTTACAAACATCATACATACATTGTGCATGATTTGATGATGTTTATAGCCAATCTGCAGCATACCAATGCATTCACAACATTTTAGATGTACTAACAATGCATGGTCCGCGGCCTTGATAAATTGGCGAAGGCGTTTTACAATGTAACTTTGTGTCGAAGCGCACAGTTGATGTCATTTAAAACCTTCAATGTTACTTTGAAACAGTGCGTGGCCCTTTACAAACCTAGATTGCATTCCATTTTAAGATATTATTTTCTTGGATGTAGATCCTTCAGCTGCCTACTAACTAAGGACTCCACTACCTTAGACAGTACAGACAAGTTTTGATATGGGTTGATAGTTGTCAGGGAGTGGTGGGGATCTCCACCTTTCAGGAGAGGCTAGTACAAAAGCAGTTTCTATAACTAGATTATCCCACTCTAGTGGTGTGGTTGCTGTGCTTTGGCAAAGTGGGTAGGGTTATATCCTGCCTGTTTAGGCTCATCCGTGTGCGGATGGGACAGCAGGTGTCTCCCACCCCTCCTGTTTAAGCCTCAGTATTTATGCTGCAGTAATTTGTGTCAGGGGGCTAGGGTCAGTCTATTTATATCAGGAGTGTTTCCTGTCTTATCCAAACATGCTTTGTAGATTTAAGTATGTTCTCTCTAATTCTCCTATCTTTCTCTCTTTTTTTTTCTCTCTTTTTATTCTTTCTTTCTTTCTCTCTCTCCTATCAGGACTGGTCTGGGATCATGCCTCAGGATTACCTGACACAGTACTCCTTGCTGTCCCCAGTCCACCTGGCAAGTGCTGCTTTGTTCCAGTTTCCAACTGTTCTGCCTGCGGCTATGGAACCTGACCTGTTCACGGACGTGCTACCATCCCAACCTGCAACAACTCTCTAGAGACAGCAGGAGCAGTAGAGATACTCTGTCAGTTGGCTTTTCATAGCCGATCGTTCATTTTACTCTGGTGCTACCTGTTGCACTTTCGACAACCACTATGATTATTATTATTTTACCCTGCTGGTCATCTATGAACATTTGATGATCTTGGCCATGTTCTGTTAAAATCTCCACCGGCACAGACAGAAGAGGACTGGCCACCGCTCAAAGCCTGGTTCCTCTCTAGGATTCTTCCTAGGTTCTGTCCTTTCTAGGGAGTTTTTCCTAGCCACCGTGCTTCTACCATACTTGCTGTTTGGTCTTTTAGGATTTCTGTACAGCACTTTGTGACATATCATTGATATAAAAACTGTCAATCATTCATTTGGTTTTGATTTGATATAAATTGGGGTTCATCAACTCTTTGAGGCTGGGTAGACGCTCATTACACCCGTGGTGCCACTCCATCAACAGCAGGTGCATTTCAAGAGCGGCACAATTTGAATCAAATAAATATAGAATTCAAATTTTCAAAATGCAACTATGTTACACCATTTGAAAGATAAACATCTCCTTAAATCAGCACGTTTCGGATTTCAAAGGTTTTACGGCGAAAGCATAAATTTAGAGTATGTTGGACGGTACATTTAAGAGTTGTGTGTAATGTTTTGTCAAAGTCGAACAGGATCACCAAAATTATAAAACCAATAAAATATACACTAACTTATTTTAATCTCATCGGATGACACTCCTAGACATTATGTTAGACATTGTTTGTTTTTGAGTTCTATCAAGTTGATATTTATATCCAAAAACATTTTCTGGCATTGATGTTGGGAAATTGTTTCCACTCACGATCAAGTCAGCGTCACAAATTAAATAATTTTAAATTAGAAAACATTGTGGTAAAATATTATATTGTCATTTAAAAAATTGTAGATTTACATCTTTACTTAATCAACTTGCCAGATTTAAAAATAACCTTACTGAAATCCTCAATAATCTGAGCACTATTGCCCCAGAAAAATACGGCATGTTATACAGATTAGACGTCATGTTGGGGAGATCAAAATCGAAATACTATGTAAATAATCCATTACCTTTTGACTTCTCTTCATGAGATGTCACTTCCAGGTATCACAGGTCCACATAACGGAATGTAGTTTTTGTCTCAAAAAAAAGCTCATCATTTATGTCCAAAATCTCCGTCTCGATTTAGCATGATCTCTTGTTATGACACGAGTGGTTGGGAAAAAAATATATTCCGTTCGTTCAAACATGTCAAACGTTGTATAGCATAAATCATTAGGCCTTTTTTTTAACCAAACATGAATAATATTCAAGGTGGACGTAATGCATATCTCTATAACCTATTCAGAACGAGGGTACCCAACATGAAGTAAGCGCTTCAGGTGTCTAATGGGACATCACGTTCCATGGCTCTTCTGTTGGGTCAGATCTCCACTCCCAGAAGACTCAAAACACTTTGTAAAGGCTGGTGACATCTAGTGGAAGCAATAGGAAGTGCCAAAAATATTCCTAAACCCCTGTTTTTCAATGGGATAGGTTTAAAGTCAATACAACACATCAGGTACTTCCACTTCCTGTCAGAAAATAACTCAGGAGTTTTGCTTTGCCAAATGAGTTTTCACTTTTCACAGCATTTCATGCTCAAACAAAGTTTTTGTGCTTTAGAGTGTTTTCTCCTTAGATAAGTATATGCATATTCTAGTTACTGGGGTGGGATTAGTAACCAGATTAAATCGGGTACATTTTTTTGTCCAGACGATGCCAATGCTGCCCCTAGACCCAATAGGTTAACATCAAGTCTGAGGTTAAAAATACACATGTTAAGGGGGGAGCAATGATGATGGTGATGACATCAGGTCCAGGGGACGTTTTTCTATCAATCTTTCTTTCGGGCTTTACGCACTTCTGAAACAGAGAAGGAGGAAAAAGGAGAACCTGGTGAAGGAGTGCACAGGGGTGTCATCTAAATTCACAAGGGTACATTACATTGACCATTCCAAATAAACTCCTTGCATCAGAAAATGCTGATTTTAAGACTTTCAGAATGGAGGTTCTTTCAGTTATAATCTGTGTGTCTACCAACAATTGTTTGGGAAGCTGTGTATCTTTTTTTGCACTCCAAACCTGCTCAGGCGATGGATTGTTTAACCTCTTGACGTTCGCCTAGGGATAGGGGGCGCTACAGCGATTTTTGAAAAGAATTCGTGCCCATTTTAAACGGCCTCCCTACTCAAACTCAGAAGCTAGGATATGCATATAATTAATACTTGTGGATAGAAAACACCCTAAAGTTTCTAAAACTGTTTGAATGGTGTCTGTGAGTATAACAGAACTCATAGGCAGTCAAAACCCCGAGAAAGAATCGCCCAACAGGAAGTGGAATTCTGACATGGCGGACTCAACTTCAACTTTGCCGTATAAATCACACCGTGAGCAATGGTTCATTGAGCACTTCCTATTGATTCCACTAGATGTCCCCAGTGTTTACAAAGTTGTTTGAGCCTTCTACTGGGAAAACTGACACAATGAGAGTCTGTGGAACATGGTCACATCGGAGGAGGGCCATCACCATTATGACGCCCGCCATGCTCGCTACCCTCCCCTTTGAACGTTTTGAAAGACAATCCAATCGTCCCCCTGAATGTTATTGGAGCTCTGGTTGAAAAGGAAGAGGAGTCCCGCGGCCCGACGGAACTTTTTGGAGCAGCCTTCAGAACGCGCTAACTAGAACAAGCCTATTGGAACATAAAGGATTAACTTTTTCGAACGAAAATACATTTGTTGTGGACCTGGGTTCCGGGAAGTGCCTTCGATGAAGATAATCAAAGGTAAGGGATTATTGACAATAGTATACAAGAGTAGATTTGATAAATGCGATTGTTTCAAGATGGCGTTTGACCTGTAACGGTAGCCTATTTTTCTGAGTATCGCATCCCCTTTTATCTGTAAAAGATTGTAATTCACCCAGTAAAGTTATTTTTAAATCGGCATTAAAGGTGCTTTCAAGAGATATTCATCTATAAATCTTAGAATGACAATATTACATTTAAAATGTTTTCGAACAGTAATTTAGTAAATTGAGCGCCTGTTTCACTGGATTGAGGGAAAAATAGTTAGTCAATGTCACACGCCGCTGAATATGTGTTTTTATATATAAATATGAACTTTATTGAACAAAAGAATGCATGTATTGTGTAACATACGATGTCCTAGGAGTGTCATGTGATGAAGATTGTCAAGGTTAGTGCTGCATTTAGCTGTTTTTTTGGTTATTTGTGATGCATGTGGTTGCGGAAAATGGCTATGTGCGCTACTTTTATGAAATACTCTCAACATAATCAATGTTTTGCTTTGTAAAGCCTTTTGAATCCGACAACGTGGTTCGATTCAGGAGAGGTGTATCTATAAAACGATATAACATAGTCCTATATTTGAAAAATATTATCATTTTCGTTATGCTAATGGCGATAGATTTTCGCTGGATCTGTATCATTATCCGCCCAGAGGTTAAATTAATGAAGTAGATTTCAGGTAGTGGTCGCTTTCAATTTACAGAATAATTTCCACACCCATATTTCAAAGACATTTAAAAGCCAAACTCCATCATCATCCGACGAACTAGACCTCTTCTTTAGCACTCCACATAGCATTTTGTTCCCTTATGGATTTTAGTAAATTCAGGATGTTCTCTCGCCCTTAATCCTTATTTTTTTTAAAAGAGGCATCCTCTTGCATACATCCGAATGCGTTGTGGAAGTAAGAAATAGAATAGAATTTTGAGTTGATCAGAGCTAGATGTAAACCAGTCCTGATTCAGATCACCCATCAGGACAAATTTATATTGACATTTCTGTGATAACAACAATTCAAAAATACAATCTCCAGAGAGACAGCAGTAGCAGATGGTGATCTACTTACAAGATACAAACAATATTTAAATATTGAGCAAGGTTTAGGTTCCAAAGACAGATATTCAAATTGCTTTAGGTCTAGTTACAGAAATCAGAACACCGCCAAGAACTTGTCTTTACATATACAGCAACACCACACCACCCTTGGATGTGTACGATCTGTACGAAAAACATTGTAACCATTTATGCCAATATTTTTCTCGAATAGATTTTTATGAGCCAGGTTTCAGAAAGCATAAATACATCAGGGTCGGTAGTTTTCATCCAACATTCACAAAATCAAGCCGGCAGAAGACTTCTTACATTCATTTGCAGAAACTTCAGGCCACTCTATACTTAATTTGGCAGGGTTAAGAATGTCAGGACTTGGGTTAGATCGCACATTTCCAGACAGTAGAAGCAGCAAGATAATAGCAAGTCTAGATCGGGGGTTACAACACTTGGATTCTACGACAGCACTTGAACAACAATCCAGAGTCACCAGAGTTTTTTACGCCACATATTTCAGGAGATGTGTAAAGTCCAGAGACATGGTTAAGTACCAGGAGAACAGTTCTGACATGTCAGTGCAAGAGTCCCGATTTCTCCCCATGTTGTTTTGGGAGAAATGTACATAGTTCTCACTCTGTATTTACGGAGCAGCGTGTGGTTTCTCACTAAATTAGAGGGAGAAACAGTCATTTATTTTCTCATTCACGGAGCAACGGGCTCTAAAGGTAATGCTAATATTGTAAAAGCCAAGGGTAGACAACAGCAAATGAACAACATCAACATGTTTGTTTATTGCCATAAGAATCACAAATCAAATAGTCCAACAGCAGATCAATAAAAAAGTCAGCGATGTCTGCGATGATGTAGGCGAGCAAAGCTCGGGGGAGAGAGAGTGGCACCTGACCAGACTGGGGAGAGACAGAGCCAGGGCAGGCGGGGAGCAGTGCAGCAGGTAACAGGAGGCGGCTGAAGAGAGGCCCTCAACTAGGCAGACATACAGGGCGACAATAGATGATAGAATAACTGTCGGACAAAAACAAAACTACGAAGGTGATATAACCGCTAACAAAAATGATAATAAAAAATTGCTACAATTCCAGACCAGAAAGGATGGTCATGTAAAAGCAGGGAGCAAAATGTTTGGTGGGTCGCTTCTCTTTGATGTTACCCCAAAATATCAGGAAATGGGATGCTTGTCTTTGTACTGTAACATACTCTGTTTTACGGAATCATGTCTGTAATGCGTCTGTGTGTAGCTGGTGTGGATGAGTCAGGCGCAGGACAACAGCAGATATGGAGTAAATGTTGCAATTTTACGGAAACAAATAATCAACATACACGTCAATAAATTCAAGGCCACAATTACGGACCGCAATACAATAAGCAATCACTCACAAACAAGCATGGGGGAACAGAGGGTTAAATAATGAACAAGATGGGGGGATTGAAACCAGGTGTGTAAGACAAGGACAAAACAAATGGAAAATTAAAAGTGGATCGGTGATGGCTAGAAGGCCGGTGGACGTCGACCGCCGAATGCCGCCCGAACAAGGAGAGAGACCGACTTGGAAGTCGTGACAATGTCTCTCTCTGGAAATATTGTGACTGTCCAATTAAGCCAGCGGGGTTCTCCGGTTCATCACGGACAGGAAGAAAGAACTCCATGAAATACGAAAGGCGGAGGAGTTTGTTTCATGATTCAAGAACTCATGGAGTGATTGTGGTAATTTACAGGAACAGAAGTCCTTTTGTTCACCCGATCTGGAATACCTCACCATTAAATGACGACTGTATTACATACTGAGATCATTTTATTTAGTCATCATCACTGCTATGTATACTGAACAAAATATGAATGCAACATGCTACAATTTCAAAGATTTAACCTGTTAGTGCTAGGGGGGCAGTATTGACATGGCCGGATAAAAAACGTAACCCGGATTTAATCTTGTTACTACTTCTGCCCAGTAACTAGAATATGCATATAATTATTGGCTTTGGATAGAAAACACCCTAAAGTTTCTAAAACTGTTTGAATGGTGTCTGTGGAGTATAACAGAACTCAAATGGCAGGCCAAAACCTGAGAAGATTCCATGGAGGAAGTGGCCTGTCTGACAATTTGTTGTCCTTCTGTTACATCTCTATCGACATTACAGCATCTGTGCTGTTACGTGACACTTTCTAAGGCTTCCATTGGCTCTCTAAAGCATTCAGAAAGCAGAATGACATGTCTCCTGTCTCTGGGCAAAGTACAGCAGAGTTTGTAAGTGGCCTGCCTGGGGACAATGAGACTGAGATGCACGTTCACGAGACTCCTCAATTTTTTCTTTCAGTCTTTGAATGAATACAACGTTGTCCGGTTGGAATATTAATGCTATTCTCACAAGAAAAATAGCATAAAAATTGCTTCATGTACTCAGAATATTGCAAAGTGCTTTACGAAAAGCTATTTTAAAATCTGACATAGCGTTGCAGAAAGGAGTTCTGTATCTATAATTCTTAAAATAATTGTTATGTATTTTGTCAACGTTTATCACGAGTAATTTAGTAAATTCACCGGAAGTTTTCAGTGTGGTATGCTCATTCTGAACATCACGTGCTAATGTAAAGCTGGTTTTGATATAAATGAACTTGATTGAACAAAACATGCATGTATTGTAAAACATAATGTCCTAGGAGTGTCATCTGATGAAGATCATCAAAGGTTAGTGCTGCATTTAGCTGTGGTTTGGGTTTTTGTGACATATATGCTTGCTTTGAAAATGGGTGTCTGATTATTTTTAGCTATGTACTCTCACTGACATAATCTAATGTTTTGCTTTAGGCTGTAAAGCCTTTTTGAAATCGGACAAATGTGGTTGGATTAACGAGAGTCTTATCTTTCAAATAGTGTAAAATAGTCATATGTTTGAAATATTGAAGTTTTTGTATTTTGAGGAATTTGTAACAGCTACCTACGCATATCAATGGATATTGGAGCAGGTGTTTCGCTTAGCTTGAACGATCTAGATGTAAGATTAACCCTCTAGGGTAGTGCGGCACCAAATTGTCCCAGTAACAGCAACAGTGTATAATCCCGTGGCAAGCGTTATTCCAAAAACCTCAAAATTGCAAAAAAACTTCAATTTTTCAAACATATGACTATTTTACACCATTTTCAAAGACAAGACTCTCGTTAATCTAACCACACTGTCCGACATACAAAAAAGGCTACAACTTAAAAGCAAAACATAGATATCAGAACAGAGTACCCTGCCGAGAAATAATCAGACACCCATTTTTCAAGCTCTATTAATCACATAAACCCAAACCACAGCCTAAATGCAGCACTACCTTGATGATCTTTAATCAGATGACAACCTCCTAGGAACATTATGTTATATAACACATTCATGTTTTGTTCAATCGAAGCTCTCACTATTTATATCAAAAACCAGCTTTTTACATTAGCATGTGACTAGCATGCCATTTAGCATTCCCACCGAACGCCGGTGATTCTTACTAAATTACTCACGATAAACGTTCACAAAAGCATAACAAATATTTTAAGAATTACTAGATACAGAAACCCTCTATGCACTCGATATGTCCGATTTTAAAATAGCTTTTCGTGAAAGCACATTTCGCAATATTCTCGTAGATAGCCCGGCATCACAGGGCTAGCTATTTGGACACCCAGCAAGTTTAGCACTCACCAGTATGTCAGATTTACTATAAGAAAAATGTTATTACCTTTGCTGTCTTCGATCAGAATGCACTCCCAGGACTTCACTTTAATAACAAATGTTGGTTTGGTTCAAAATAATCCATAGTTATATCCAAACAGCAGCGTTTTGTTCGTTGCGTTCAAGACACTATCCGAAAGGGTAAATAAGGGTGACGAGCATGGCGCAATTCGTGACAAAAAAATTTCTAAATATTCCATTACCGTATTTCGAAGCATGTCAACCGCTGTTTAAAATCAATTTTTACGCCATTTTTCTCATAAAAAAGCGATAATATTCTGACCGGGAATCTGCGTTTAGGTAAACAGACAAAGAAAATAAAGCATTCGGGTCGACTCGGGCATGCGCCTAAGCCCTTAGTACTCTGATCGGCCACACTTGCCAAACGCGATAAAGTGTTTCAGCCAGAGGCTGCCTCGATATCGTTCAGCTTTTTCCCGGCTCTGAGAGCCTATGGGAGCCGTAGGAAGTGTCACGTTATTGCAAAGATCCTCAGTCTTCAATAAAAAGAGCCAAGATGAAACACAACTTGTTTCAGACAGGCCACTTCCTGCATGGAATCTTCTCAGGTTTTGGCTTGATATGAGTTCTGTTATACTCACAGACACCATTCAAACAGTTTTAGAAACTTTTAGGGTGTTTTCTATCCAAAGCCAATAATTATATGCCATATTCTAGTTACTGGGCAGGAGTAGTAACCAGATTAAATCGGTACGTTTTTATCCGGCCGTGTAAATACTGCTCCTATCCCCAACAGATTATACAATACTGCATGTTTTGTTCAATCAAGTTCATATTTATATCAAAACAGCTTTTCACATTAGCATGTGACGTTCAGAACTAGCATTCCCACGAACACTTCCGGTGAATTTACTAAATTACTCACGATAACGTTCACAAAAAACATAACAATTATTTAAAGAATTATAGATACAGAACTCCTTTATGCAATCGCGGTGTCGGATTTAAAAAAAAAAAGCTTTTCGGTGAAAGCACATTTTGCAATATTCTGAGTAGATAGCTCGCCATCACGGGCTAGCTATTTTGACACCACCAAGTTTGGTACTCACCAAACTCAGATTTACTATGAGAAAAATTGGATTACCTTTGCTGTTCTTCGTCAGAATGCTTTCCCAGGACTTCTCACTTCAACAACAAATGTTGGTTTGGTTCCCAAATAATCCATGGTTATATCCAAATAGCGAGCGTTATGTTCATGCGTTCAAGACACTATCCGAAGGGTAACGAAGGGTGACGCGACCGGGCGCATATCGTGGACAAAAAATTCAAAATATTCCATTACCGAGATTACTTGAAGTATGGCAAATGCTGTTTAAAATCAATTTTTATGCGATTTTTCTCGTAAAAGCGATAATATTCCGACCGGTGTCGTTGTTTTCGTTCAAAGACTGAAAAAAGTAAAATGGACTCTTCACGTGCATGCGCGCACCCGCTCTTATTATTCTCAGATCAACCACTTACCAAATGCGCTACTGTTTTTCAGCCAGTAACTGCAGAGATCATCATTCAATGTTCTGGCACCTTCTGAGAGCCTATGGAGCCTTAGAAAGTGTCACGTTACAGCAGAGATCCTCTGTTTTGGATAGAGATGACAAAGAAGGCCAAGAAATTATCAGAGAGGGCACTTCCCTGTTTGGAATGTTCTCAGGTTTTGGCCTGCCATATGAGTTCTGTTATACTCACAGACACCATTCGAACAGTTTTAGAAACTTTAGGGTGTTTTTCTATCCAAATCAAACAATTACATGCATATTCCTTAGTAATAAGCAGATTAAATCGGTACGTTTTTTATCCGGCCGTGAGAAAATACTGCCCCCTATCCATAACAGGTTAACAATCTATGCTACGGATGAGTAGCTGTGTCTAAGAGGGTAGAATTCAAGCAGGATCATCGGGTTTGTTCTATCTAAGAAATCGTGTGTCTACACTGCTTTAACCTCTTGGGGCTAGGTGGGACAGCTTAGCGTACCACCCGGTGGTGCACTCCATCAACAGCAGGTGCATTTCAAGAGCGGCAAATTTGAATCCAAATAAATGTCAAAATTCAAATTTTTCAAAATACAACTATGTTACACCATTTGAAAGATAAACATCTCCCTTAATCTAACCACGTTTTACGATTTCAAAAAGGTTTTACGGCGAAAGCATAAATTTAGAGTATGTTAGGACAGTACATTTACAAGAGTTGTGTGTAATGTTTTGTCAAGTCAAAGACAGGGTCACCAAAACCATAAAACCAGCTAAAATGATGCACTAACCTTTTACAATCTCCATCAGATGACACTCCTAGGACATTATGTTAGACAATGCATGCATTTTTAGTTCTATCAAGTTCATATTTATATCCAAAAACAGCGTTTTACTATGGCATTGATGTTGAGGAAATCGTTTCCCTCCAATAACGTGCAGTCAAGTCAGCACAAATTAAATAATTAAAATTAGAAAACATTGGTAAAATATTATATTGTCATTTAAAGAATTATAGATTTTACATCTCTTGAACGAATCAACTTGCCAGATTTAAAAATAACCTTACTGGGGGAAATCACACTTTGCAATAATCTGAGCACTGCGCCCAGAAAAATACGCGTTCTGCGATACAGACTAGACGTCATGTTGGGGAGATCTAAAATCGAAAATACTATGTAAATAATCCATTACCTTTGATTCTCTTCATCAGATGTCACTTCCAGGTATCACAGGTCCACATAACGAATGTAGTTTTGTTCAAAAAAGCTCATCATTTATGTCCAAAAATCTCCGTCTCGTTAGCACATGATGTAAGCCAGCCGGACTTCTCTTCGTCGCATGAACGAGGGGAAAAAATATATTTCCGCTCGTTCAAACATGTCAAACGTTGTATAGCATAAATCATTAGGCCTTTTTTAACCAGAACATGAATAATATTCAAGGTGGACGAATGCATACTCTTTTTTATAACGTTATTGGAGCGAGGGTACCCAACATGAACTAGCCCAGGTGTCTAATGGGACATCCGTTCCATGGCGTCTTGTTCCGGTCAGATCTCCCTCCAGAAGACTCAAAACACTTTGTAAAGGCTGGCGACATCCAGTGGAAGAAATATGAAGTGCCAAAATATTCCTAAACCCTGTGTTTTTCAATGGGATAGGTTTAAAGTCTAATACAACACATCAGGTATCCACTTCCTGTCAGAAAATGTCTCAGGGTTTTGCCTGCCAAATGAGTTCTGGTTATACTCACAGACACCATTCAAACAGTTTGGAAACTTTAGAGTAGTTTTCTATCCACTATATAATAAGTATATGCATATTCTAGTTACTGGGTAGGATTAGTAACCAGATTAAATCGGGTACATTTTTTTTTATCCAGACGTGCAAATGCTGCCCCCTAGACCCAACAGGTTAATTCACACGCTGGAACCACCTATATGGCTGATTAGCTGTCCTCAGAAGACCTCTTTCAGAACAAGGGCGAGAAACAGACCACTAAGAGAAAGTAAACTGACATCTTGTGGACAATCAGAGAGTTACACCTGTAACAACAGAAGTGTCGCCATCAGAGGAGTAGTCAAAACCCGGTCCACGAAGAGACACCCATTGAGACCTTCTACACGTAATTACATCATTATATTCTGACCCATAAGAGCGGCGGTTCGGGGCAAGGTTAGGTTAAATAAGCATAGTTTACAAATGTACCCAAGTGTGCTTTTCTCTTGTGCACTCTCGCACTCTCTTTTAAAATTTTAATTTTGCGTAACAATTTTGTGTCATATTGTGTTGGCCCGTCAGGGACCTGTTTCATTGTACTAAATTGTAATCAATAGCCTAGACCGTGTGTTTGTGTATGTGTATCTTATATTATCATTTTAGCTTGTTAGTAAATAAATAACCAACTCAGTTGGTGTGGTACGGACTTATTTAGTGGGACTTGGGTTTGTGCAGATTCCCGGATTATGGAGTTAATAATGAGATTGTAGAGGAAATCAATTAATTAGTTAGCGACTATTGTAAAATCGATGTTCTGATATTCTTTGAGTTAATTTGGGAAATAGAAACTCAGTAAAACTAATTTTTCCCATGGTGCCCCAGGTTACTGAATTAATAATTGCCTGAGTCATTTAATCACGTAATTATAAACAGTTAATCATTCAATGAACAGCAGCCGTCACAATCAATCCAAAGTCCCGACAATGGCATCCAAAGCTGTGTCCTCAGAGCATGTCAGACCAGCTGGCTGGAAGTTTTTAACAGACATATTCAATCTCTCTATTTCCCAGTCTGTTGTCCCCACTTGCTTCAAGATGTCCATCATTGTTCCTGTACCCAAGAAAGCAAAGGTAACTGAAGTAAATTACTATTGCTCAGTAGCACTCACTTGTGTCACCATGAAGTGCTTTGAGAGGCTAATTCAGGACCATATCACCTCCACTTTTACTCGACACCCACTACAATTCTTCATATTGACACACTGCACATTCCCCCCTACCCCACCTGGACAAGGGAAAATCTTGTAAGAATGCTGTTCACCGACTTCACACCTCAGCCTTCAACAACATAGTGCCCTCCAAACTCATCACTAAGCACAGGACCCTGGGCCTGAATTCCTCCCTGTACAACTGGTTCCTGAACTTCCTGACTGGCCGGACCCCAAGTGGTGAAGGACGCAACAACTGCTCCGCCACACGGATCCTCATCTCGGGCTCCACGGGGTGCGTGCTCAGCCCCCTGCTGTACTCCCCTGTTCACGCGTGGCCGAACTTCTCCAACTCAATCATCAGTTTGCTGACGACACAACAGTGGTAGGCCTGATTACCAATAACGATGAGACAGCCTACAGGGTGGAGGTGAGAGCCCAATGGAGTGGCGCCAGAAAAAAACCTGCCCGTCAAAGTCAACTAAAACGAAGGAGCTGATCATGGACTACAGGAGACAGTAGAGCATGCCTCAACACATCGGCTGTGGGCTGCAGTGGAGAGGTCAAACGACTTCAGGTTCGTTTGGCGTCAACATCATCTGGTACATCCTGACATGCTCCCTTTACTAATGTGACATGACTTAATATGTTGTCTTTTCCTCTCTCTTTTGTCAGAGAAAGGTAAAGGTACTTGATTCTTCTTACATCAACGTTACTAAAGTAAAAAAACCACATTGGATTGGTGTAAACATGGGCAAAGAGAGTTTCCTTCCACATATTCTTCTTGCACCAGTCTAGGTCCTTGTACTTTTAAATCAAATCACATTAGGATTGATTTATAATTTAAACCTAACCAAACCTATGTCCTACTTTCCCCAAATAACACACAAGTGCAACCCGAAATCACCTATAGGCCTACAACACATAAATGGCTCCTATCCTCCCACGCATAGGCTATGTTTTGTCAAACTGAAACTGAATAAAAACGAGTAAATCAAGTCTGAAAACTAACTTGAAACTTAACTGAATTTAAGATAAAAATCTAAAAACGAATATTAAATCACTATAATAGCCTTGCCTTGCACCACACTGGGAGGAGCAGTGTGTAGTGGATTAGCTTTATCCATGGTGGAAGCGTGGAGTAGAGAGCTTTGATGATGGTGGAAGAGGCCTGCTGAATCCGAACCTAGTTTACTCCCCACACCCACCTCCCTCGCCTCTGTCGGCTGAGCACGCGACCCATCTCTCCTTTTACCTTATGCATGCAAACAGGCTTTTCTTAACTCACTCTCCACGTCGGCTAAAGCTTAAGGACAAAATGGATTGGAAAAAGTTGTCTTGAAAGGAAGGGAAGATAGATACTGAGGGGAGCCATTTCCAGCCAACCCCTACCCTTCTGTCTCTGCTCTACTTATTCTGGGACAGATTGAACAAGTTTAGTTTCTTTATTAAATGCCGCTGCATTCCAACATTTTAGAAAGTGTCTGCTCCTTCAACTGGCCCTGAAGACTTTCATTCTTATCTCATTGGCATTTGTTTGAAGATATTTGTTTTAAAATTATTCAAATCAGAATATTCATGCTTGACTAATATCCTGAAGATAGGTATGATTCATGGGTGAAAACAGATTGCTCCCACATAATGAGATTTGACCCTCAACCATAACAAAACAATAAACGCTCATGCATGCTGTACTTGCTAGCATTGTGTGCAAGGGAAAGATGGTCAGCTACTACCCAACTGTTTATCATGCCCATGGGAGTATGGCAACTGGAAGAAGCATATACAGGAAAATACAGGAAGTAATAAGTAGTAAGAAAACATTTATTAAATTCATGACAAACTGTTTTTTTTTCAGAAACCGATTTAAGGATAAAATACCAGCCACAAATAACGACTTTGGATTTTTGGCCCGGCACTTCAAAAGTTCTAATTAAGATTTTTTTCAACAGACAAACACACACACCAGTTTGAACATCCCCCCAATAAATATTTTCTGTTTAGCGTCTGGCGTGAAGGTCCTTTAGTGAAAGGCGCTTGAGTTTAGAAGAGAGAGAATATAAACACATGCTAGCTCCTGGCTTTCTTATTTAAGTTCCTCACAAGCGGATGTTTTCCCCCTGCTCCTTTCTTTGAGGGCTTTATGCCCATTGTCTAAAATCTAGCATACATAAGCATATCTTAAGGGAAAGTTTTTATTGAAGATTTGGAGATGGTGAGATCTGAATACGAAATGCGTGCTCAAAGTCTGAAAATGTAGGTATTGCACCAAGTCAAGAGTGCTTTAATTGCGTAAATGAAACACATTTCTAAGATTTGCCTGTGAAGGGTAAAGAGCATTTGCTTTGCACTGCTCATGTAACAGATGATTTTGGTGGGAAGGGTAATTGTTTGGAATAAATCTTCTTCACTGACATCTTCCACACTTAGATCTATTATTCATTCATATTTCTGGGCTTTCGAATTCTAAAAACAACTCCCCTTTCATGCCATTTTTCCCATAACATGATCCTCATGAATATCTTTGGTTGCAATTTGTTTGGGTTGTAATTTAAGTTGGAACATTTCTTGGAAAAAGATTTCCACATGCAAGAGAGAATGTTGTGTCCATGAGGGAGGGGTGGGACAAACATAACAACCAAGATGCAATTCATTAAAAGCTTTATCTTGAGTCCCTGCATTGGCGAAGAAGAAAAAAAACATACAGTAGGTTACATGCATGAAATATCAACAGACCAGCAAATATTTCCCGTATTCAACACAACAAATGGTCATTCCTTGGGCTCGCATTTGTAACAGCATTGCAGGCTGTCTGGCATAATCGAGTTGCATTACTCTGGTTTCCATTCAAAGCCTCTAGATCCTCTGGACAGACATCAACTCAACGACCCCTCCTATTAGCCTTGGTGCACCCGGCCTGGGTGATTTGAGGAACATTAGGAAATTAAAAGCAAATTGCATTATGGGGAGAAATAGATTGAGGTGTATGCTGGACCCAACATGCAGCGCAGGACATGTAACCTGCTGACGCACGTTTCCTCCCCCCATTCCAGGCTGGGTCACTGTGTGATGCTAAATGCCACCCCCAGGTTGTAATTTCAGTTGGTGATATGTTGGTAAAGGCCAGGGCCCATGGGTGCTGATGCAAGTATTGTTTGGGACTATTCTGGGCCCTAGAGTTTTTGGGTTTGCCATGCAGATGGAAGGCTTTCTAATGTCATTTCATCTCTGGAACCATTGAACCATATTAATTGGATGGGGAGTGCTGCACAACATGTAGGGGACTGTGCAACAAATTAGATTACATGAGTTAACAACCTCATCCTGTGGTGTAAGAATTAACGTTTTCCAGTTATGTCTTTTAGAACCATAACGATATATCTGTTTAATGACAGATATGAAGACTATTATTTACAGTATAACTGTAAGGCTACAGTATATCGAAAGCTACCTACAGTATACACAACATAAAGACCTCTCCTTACATCACATAAAAAACAACTGACCGCTATTCACATAATCAAGACCCCACATGCCAGCTCTGGAATATAGAAAACATTGAAGAACAATGGCTGGCTCAAATGGTACCAATAGATTAAGACATACATTAATCCGCCTTTGCTACCCCTATGTCTGTGTGACCAATGCATATTTCCATCCACACATGATAAATACCAACATGTATGTTGGCAAAACAGGCAGCATGTAATTGGATTAAAGGAGAGAGAATTTAGGCCTACAAACGTAGGAGTAGGTTGCTGTTTCAATGTTAGAGCTTCATGGGTCACCTTTCAAATAATCATTCTCTCTCCCCTCCTCTGTCCTCTCGCGCCTTGACTCATTATCTGAGGTACACTATATATACAAAGTATGTAGGGCACACAGGAGGTTGAGTTATCTTAATTGGGGAGAAGGGGCTCATGGTAATGACTGGAGCAGAATCAGTGGAATGGTATTAAATACACCAAAAAACATGGTTTCCAGGTGTTGATGCCATTCCATTAGTTCTGTTCCCGGACATTATATGAGCCGTTCTCCTACTGTGAGATGTGGACACCCCTTCAAATTAGTGGATTTGTCTATTTCAGCAACACCCATAAAATCGAGCACAGCCATGCAGTTTCCATAAACAAATATTAACAGTATAACTGCGTTAATGAAAGGCTCAGTGACTTTCAATGTGGCACTGTCATTGAATGCCACCTTTCAAACAAGTCAGTTCATCACATTTCTACCGCCTACTAGAGCTTGCCCCAGTCAACTGTAAGTGCTGTTATTGTGAATTGGAAACATCTAGGAGCAACAATGGCTCAGCCGTGAAGTGGTAGGCCACACAAGTTTCCACAGAACAGGACCAACAGGGAGTGGTGAAAGCGCATAGCAGGAAAAATAGTCTGTCCTCGGTTGCCACAACAGTCACTACCGAGTTTCAAACTGTCTCTGGAAGCACAAGAACTGTTCATCAGAAGCTTCATGAAATGTGGGTTTCCATGGCCGAGCAGCTGCACACAAGCCTAAGATCACAATGTGCAATGTCAAGCATCGGCTGAGTGGTGTAAAGCTCGCCGCCATTGGACTCTGGAGCAGTGGAAACGTGTTTATCTAGAGTGATGAATCACGCTTCACCATCTGGCAGTCCGATGGACAAATTTGAGTTTGGAGGATGCCAGGAAAATGTTACCTGCCTCAATGCTTATTTCAACCGTAAAGTTTGGTGGATGAGGAATAATGGTCAGGAGCTGTTTTTCATGGTTCGGGCTGCAGGCCCCTTAGTTCCAGTGAAGGGAAATCTTAACACTACAGCATTCTAGACCATTCTGTGCTATCAACTTTGTGGCAAGTTTGGGAAGGCCCTTCCCAATGTTTCCCCAGCATGACAATGCCCCAGTGCACAAAGTGAGATCCAACAAAAATGGTTTGTTGACATCAAAAACTTGACTGGCCTGCACAGAGCCCTGATCTCAACCCCATCAAACACCTTTGGGATGAATTGGGACTGCTGACTGCGAGCCAGGCCTAATCACCCAACATCAGTGCCTGACCTCACTAATGCTCTTGTCGCTGAATGGAAGCAAGACCCCCAAGACGTTTTTCGTGAGCATGCCTTATTTCTCTTACAACATATTGAATGACTGTTAGTTCAAATTCCATTAACCCAGTTCAATGTAACAGTGATAAGTTTAGGCTACTACATGATACTCAAATGTCCCTATATCCCGTCTTGAGGTTGCTACAACCTATCAAATTAATGAAAGTTTACAAACGTAGGTGCAAACAGGTCGAGAGACGAATTTGAGGTGACAGACTGACACACTTTGGACAGACAGACATTCAAACTTGCGCATACTCTTGCCTGTATTTAGCTAATATAGGATGTAATCATTAGTCCAACAGTTGCAAACAATAGTTTTGCTATTGCCGATGAATTGAAGCATCTGTATTCCTTCTCGCATCCATCGCTCTCCTCCTCACCTCTTTCCTTCACTTGCCGGACTTCAATGCACAACACATCAGCTGTATGTGACAAGGCAAAACCTTATACACAGCATACACTTCGTTGTCACCATATTAGCTAAAAGTAACGTTGTAGTCATAGCTAATAGAACTAATGCGGTAGTAAACCTGCAACAATCATGCAGTAACGTTACAGTGTACAGTCAGTAAGCAGTTACACTGCGAGGGCCCGATGTGGCAATACATAATAAAACCAGCTTACCTTAACTTGGAAGAGTTCCAAGTGTTGTGTTGGATAGTCATAGCTAGCTAGATAACATAGCAGAGCAGGGTTGTTTCAGGTAGGCTATAACTAGCTAGCTGCATTTGCTAGCTAAGAAAGTTAAACTGAAAGTTTAAAAAATGACAATTTCTAGGTTGGAGGACATTCTCCCGGAAGTTGTCATAATTACTGTGTAAGTCTCTGAACCGGTTGAGAACCACCAGCCTCCCTAGGTTTTGTATTGTAGCCAATGTATCCAGAGGGAGGAAGGAAGCTGGCTGTCTTTCTGGCTTCACTGGTGCTAATCTAAGGGGGGGTGTTGGAAGCTAATGTAGACCTTTGCGAAAATAGTATGTTTTAATACATTATTTGGTGACGTGATTATATTCAGAATATTTTTATCTAAACTTTTAAATGTTTTACCATTTTTATGGAAAATGAACTGAGGAGGATGGTCCACCCTTCCTCCTCTGAGGAGCCTCCACTGGTGGAAAGCCTTCCTAGAAGAGTGTTGTAAGCTGTAAAGGGGGGACCAACTCCATATTAATGCCCATGATTTTTGAATGAGATATTTTGACGAGCAGGCATGTTCACACATACAGTCTGAAGTCGGAAGTTTACATGCACCTTTTCCAAATCTACAATTTAACTCCGTTTTCCCCAATTTTGACATTTAATCCTAGTGTCAAATTCCGTAGTCTTAGGTCAGTTAGGATCACCACTGCTTATCAGAATGTGAAATGTATGAATAATAGTAGAGAGAATGATTTATTTCAACTTTTATTTCTTTTCATCAAAATTCCCAGTGAAGTTTACATACGTGAGGGAAAAAAGTATTTGATCCCCTGCTGATTTTGTACATTTTGCCCACTGACAAAGAAAAGATCAGTCTATAATTTTAATGGTAGGTTTATTTGAACTAAAGTGAGGAGACACAGAAAAACAAACAAAAATCCAGAAAACCGCATGTCAAAAATGTTATAAAATGATTTGCATTTTAATGAGGAAAATAAGTATTTGCCCCTCTGCAAAAACATGACTTAGTACTTGATGGTAAAACCCTTGTTAAATCACAGAGGTCAGACGTTTCTTGTAATTGGCCACCAGGTTTGCACACACATCTCAGGAGGGATTTTGTCCCACTCCTGCTGCAGATCTTCTCCAAGTCATTAACCTCCTCTAGGATAGGTGGCACCAAATCGTCCCGACCTACGCAGCCAGTTAATCCCGTGTTTGGCGTTATTCAAAAACCTTAGAAATGCAAAAAAAAAAAAAAAAAAAAAAATCAGGCTGTTGATTGTAGCCTGTGGAATGTTGTCCCACTCCTCTCTCAATGGCTGTGCAGAAGTTACTGGATATTGGCAGGGAACTTGAACACGCTGTCATACACATCGATGCAGAGCATCCCAAACATAAGTATTCAATTGGTGACATGTTTGGTCACTATGGAAAATGTCATGTGGAAAAACTTGGACATTTTCAGCTTCCCAGAAATTGTGTACAGATTTTTTTAGCGAACTATGCATTATCAACTGGAACATGAGGTAATGGCGGCCGGATGAATGGCACGAGAATGGGCCTCAGGATTCTCGTCGTGGTGTCTTAGCATTCATTGCACTGATAACTTGCAATGCCTGGTTTGTTGTCCGTAGCCAATGCTTGCTCATACCCTTAACCTCACCACAATCCTTGGAGCTTGGCAACGTGACATCAGCAAACTGCTTCTAACAGGCCGACACAAAAGCCAATTAACGTAGTCTGGCGGTTGTGAGGCCCGTTGTACTCTTGCCAAATTCTCTAAATTGTTACTTTGGAAGCTAAACTTATGTTTGGAGAAATTTTCATATAAATTCTCTGGCAACAGCTTCTGGTGGACATTCCTGCGGTCCAGTATACAAATCCACTCCTCAAAACAGAAAGACATCTGTGGAAATTCTGTTGTGATAAAACTGCACATTTTGCAATGGCCTTTTATTGTCCCTAGTACAAGGTGCACCTGTGTAATGAATCATGCTATTTATTCAGCTTCTTGATAAAAAATACCACACCTGTCAGATTGGATGCATTATCTTGGCAAAGGCGGAAATAATCACTAACGGGGATGTAAAACAAATTTGTGCACATTTGAGAGAAATATGTTTTTCTGAGTATGGAAACTTTCTGCGTATCTTTTTAATTCAGCTCATGAAACATGGGAACAACACTTTATGTGTGCTATATTTTTGTTCAGTGTATTTCACCCCCAAGCGACACCTCAATGACTCTCAAGGAACTACACTGGACTAGTGGCACACTGGAACCCGCACATTCTGCTACTCTCCCTTCTGGGAGAAAGCAAGGTTTCTCCCTTTGGCAAATCAGATCACGCCTCTAATTCTGCTCCTCCCACCAACTGGCAAAGAAACTTAAACGAGAGAAACAGCCACTGGTAAGGATTGTTCAACGAAGCGTGATCAATCGGAATCTATGCTTCAAGACCGTTTTTACTCACTCGGATTGTCAAATGTTCCAGGTCGCCTATATGAGAATAGTATCGTTAGTTACACTGAATCGGGAGACTTTCAATCAGTGAAGTGCATATAGGATGTTGTTCCCACTGTGACGATTCAAAACTTATCCAATCAAAACTGTGGATAGATGGCAGCATTTCACACAAAACTGAAAGCAAGACCCACCATTTTAACCACGGCAAGTTGACTGAGAACAGGGACGTTTACATACAGACTAGCAACAACCCTCCGTTAGGTAATCAAAGAGTCAAAATGACATACTAGGGATAAAGTGGAGTTGCAATTCAACGCAGCTCAGACATGAGATCTGTGGCAGGGACTCCAGACAATCACAGATTTATATGTGGAAAGCCAGCAACACGATTGCTGATGACTTGCTCCTGGACAAGCTAAACACCTTCTTTTCCTACTTTGAGGAAAACAATTTGAGCTGCAGACATGGCCCCCGGACGGTCACGAGGATTAGTTGCTCTGTTCTCCGTAGCCGACGAATAAGTCATTTCCAGCATGTTCAACCTTGCAATGCTGCCTGCCCATTCGGTGTCATGACTGGCCTGTTCGGGGTCAGAGTTACCGTGGACCACACTCCTACAAGAGACATCACTCGCACCCGCCTGTGAGGGTTGTTGATAGAGAGGTGAGAGGTGTGGGGGGGTTATGACATCTCACGCCGATGTGGCGAAACGTCTTAAGCAGCAGACAATATCCCTTTGTCCTCTCACTGTGGAGGGAATTGAATGTTTGATGCCTATAACCTACCTCAGAACAGTAACATGCAAAATGGACTTTTGGGACACATGTTTCATCAGCCAAATACAAGGTAGTAAATGGCGTATAGATGGAATATGAAAAATGAATGTCGTTTTGTTTATGTTACTTAAAGTTAATTCATGACATTATAACGAAAACATTGCAACTTGAAGTTTTCTTGCAATATCCTGTTAGGATATTGAAGTTTGACTTTCCTTCTGTTCATCTCTGTGTTTGATGCTGCTTAATGTCGATAGAGATCGCAACAGAAGGAAATAGAATTGTCAGACAGGCCACTTCCTGCATGAAATCTTCTCAGTTTTTGCCGTGCCAGACGAGTTCTGTTATACTCAAGAACACCATTCAAACAGTTTTAGAAACTTTAGGGTGTTTTCTATCAAAGTCAATAATTATATGCATATTCTAGTTACTGGAGCGTGGAGTAGTAACCAGATTAAATCGGGTACGTTTTTTATCCACGTAGCAATACTGCCCCCTAGCCTAAGTAACAGGTTAATGTCAAAAGCCGCACTGAAGTCTAACAAAACAACCCACAATCTTTTTTTCGTCAAATTCTCAACCAATCACCAGTCATTTGAGTGTGTGCTAAGGGCTTTTGCAGTATCCTTCCTAGCCTGAAAGTCTGTTGTCAGTTTGTTTACTGTAAAATTTATATTTTTTATTATTTTATTTGTTTTTATTTCTAACCAGGTAGGCCGAGTTGATAACGAGATAAAGAGATAAGCAAAGCAGTCGCGACAAAAACAACAACTACAGAGTTACATAATAAACTGTCAAGCATTGTATCTGGTCAAACACATTGTTTCCAAATGTTTACTAAGGGTTGGTAACAGGCTGATTAGTCGTGTTGGGCCGATAAAGGAGCGTTAATATTCTTGGTGTAGAATTTGCACCTCCCTCCAGCTAGGGCAAACACTTTCTATTGAACAAATTGAGGATGTGGTAGTGAGTGGCAATATCATCCGCTAATATTCTCATTAATTTGTCTTTTGTATTTTTTACAAGAATTATAGATACAAAACTCCTTTGTGCAATCAAGGTGTCGATTTAAAATAGCTTTTCGGTGGAGCACATTTTGCAATATTCTGAGTACATGGCCCAGCCATCACGGCTGGCTATTTAGACACCCGCAAGTTTAGCCCTACCAAACCTCCGATTTACTATTACAAAAAGTTTGATTACCTTTGATGTTCTTAGTTAGAATGCCTCCCAGACTGCTACTTCAATAACAAAATGTTTGGTTTTGGTCCAAAATAATCCCATCGTTATATCCGGAAAATGCGGCGTTTTGTTCGTGCATTCAAACACTATCTGAAGTGTAAGCGGGTCGGGCGGCGCATTCACAAAATTCTAAATATTCCTTACCTACTTGACATGTCAGCAACTGTTTGAAATCCATTTTATGCCATTTTTCTCGTAAAAAGCGATAATATTCCGACCGGAATCTCATTTAGCTAAACAAGAGAGGAAAACAAAAGCATTCGGGCGGCACGCGCCTGAGTCTCACGTGCTGTAACGGCCACTACCCAAAGCGGCGCTGCACTTTCAGCTGAAAACCTGCAAAGCCCGATTCAGCTTTTTGCCTTCTGAGGGAATGCATAGGGCCGTGAAGTGTCACGTAACAGCAGAGATCCTCTGCCAATGGATGAGGAATATCAAACCAAGAAATTGTGGTTAACCACTTCCTGCTCTTTGGAATCTTCTCAGGTTTTATTTTTTAGCGATTCTTCTTTCCACAACACCATTCAAACAGTTTTTAGAAACTTTAACTTACCTTCAAAATAATAAATTTATGCATATTCTGGTTGCTGGACGGATATAGCAGATTAAATCAGGTGGAACATCCAGCAGTGTTCAATCCCCCCCTAGCCTAACAGGTTAACCTCTCTGGGCTAGGCGGAATGAATTAAATCCCACCTACGACCAGTCTAATCCATTGGTATAATTTTCAAATACCTTAAAAATCCTATTACTTCAATTTCTCAAAATATATTGACTATTTTACAGCTACTTAAAGACAAGACTCTCGTTAATCTAACCACACTGTCCGATTAAAAGCTTTACAACAAAGCAAAACATTAGATTATGTCATGAGTACCAAGCCAAACATAATCAGACCACCCATTTTTCAAGCTATATATAATTCACAAAAACTAACATTTCAATGTAACACTAACCTTTGATGATCTTACAACCTAGGACATTATCATTATACAATACATGCATGTTTTGTTCAATCAAGTTCTTATTGTATAAAAAAAACCAGCTTTTGCATTAGCATGTAGCGTTTCAGAACTAGCATACCCCATAAACTTCCGGGGAATTAACTAACAATTTATAAATTACTCGATAGCGTTCACAAAAAGCATAACAATTATTTTAAGAATTACTGATGAACTCCTCTGTGCACTGGTGTCTGATTTTAAAATGCTTTAACAAACACGTTTACAATATTCTAAGTACATAGCCCAGCCATCAAGGCTAGCTATTTGAACACCGGCAGTTTTAGCACTCACCAATTTCAGATTTACTATTATAAACGTTTTGATTACCTTTTGTTGTCTTCGTCAGAATGCACTCCCAGACTACTACTTCAATCATGTTGGTTTGTTAAAATAATCCATCGTTATATCAAGATAATGAGCGTTTTGTTAGTCGTTCAAGACACTATCGAAATAGTAAATCAGAATTACGATGCGCATGTAGCAATTAAACAAAAATCTAAATATTCCATTACGTGCCGAAAGGCATCAACGCTGTTTAAATCCATTTTATGCCATTTTCTTAAGTAAAAAGCGCCTAATATTCGACAGGGAATATCCATTTAGCTAAACAGAGGAAAGAAAACAAAGCTTTCTACCAGTAAACGCGGGCGAGCCTGAGTCTCACAGTAGTAACCAGCCACTACCGGCGCTGCTTTGTTTCAGCCCAGAGCCTGCGAGCGATTCAGCTTGCTCCTTCTGAGATCTGTGCGGCCGTAGGAAGTGTCCACGAGACAACTGAATCCTCACTCACAATAAACAGAGACAAGAAGAACACACCTTGTGGACAGGCCACTTCCGCCATGAAATCTTCTCAGGTTTTGCCTGCCATATAGGTTCTGTTATACTCCACAGACATGAACAACCAGTTTTTGCAGAAACTTTTGAATTGTTTTACTATCAAACAATAATTATATATATTCTAGTTACTGGGCGGATAGTAACCAGATTAAATCGGGTACGTTTTCTATCCCGTGTCAATACTACTTTACCTATCCCCAACGTTAAAATAATTGTTATATTTACATTTATCCTGATAATTTAGTAAATTCACCCGAGTTTTGCGGGGAGTATACTGGTTTCTGGGCGTAAAGCACTATTGCAAAATGCTGGTTTTTACTTAAATATAACTTGATTAGTAAAACTCATGATAACATAATCTAGTGTATATCACTTCTGAATAAGATCATCATCTTTTATTATATGCTAACTATGGAGTGTCTGTCGTGGCCATTCTGCGTGTATCTTTTAAGCCTTTTGAAAATCGGACAGTAATATATTGAAGTCTTGTCTTTAAATTGATGTAAAATAGTCATATGTTTGAAATGAAAATAATATCTTATTCTTGTATTTGAAAATCGGCATGTGAGTTCGCAGCTGTTAAATGAGTGGGTGACACTATCTGAAAGAAGTTATCTTTATTTAACTAGGCAAATCAGTTAACAACAAGTTCTTATTTTAGCAATGCGCCCACAATGGCCCAGTCAAAGCGCCCTATGGGACTCCCCAATCACAGCCAGTTGTGATACGGCCTGGATTCGAACAATATTAATATATAATAACGCCTCTAGCACTGAAACTGCCTTAACCGCAACAATCATTTGTTCACCTCTTCCACACTTGCTACGAATTCAAAATTACATAGCATCTTTTTCATTATTTGGTCAGATATGCTTGGATGTGTTAGTGTCAACATTTGTTGCTGTCATGTCATGCCTGATTTGCCTTCTAATCTTGCTTATAAAATATTAAAGTAGTTTTACCCTGAGATTTTTTCTGTGGTAATATTGTTTATGATTATATTTTATTAGCCTCTGACCTAAATCAAAACAACCTAAATGAACGCACTGTAAAACCCCTTCAGTCATGCCCTCCACTGTGACCTCACTAAAAGGCTGCACAGGTTATATTACATTGATTTGTTTCATACATAACCTAAAAACAACAAAATGTGTGAGCCTTTGTTTGGAATGGCAAGGTGATGCAAGTACTGTGTTGGCCACACATGTGTTGAAAATCTGAACCTTGGAAAGTGGGCTTTTTGAAACTTCTGTCTCATACATCATAAAAAAATTAAATTTATATTTGTGAAGTGGTTTATAATTTCAAAGAATACACTGAGGATCTAAATTAAATTAATCAAGAGAGACTATAAAGTAAGGGTTTTCTATTTGTTACGTTAATGACAAAATAGTGTTGAGTTAAGAAGAGGCCTGTGTGTTTGGACTAGTTTTAATATCATCCAATACTGTATACAAATTGCTTTCTTGACAAAAGCATAAACCTGTAAGCAATTCATTAGTGCTCATGGTTCTCAGAAATAATGCCATTGTATTGCTAAAGACAATGTTCCAGAAAACATGTTTGGTAGTGTCTTACATCTCCTTGCTACCAACTAAATGCTGTTATTATTATTGTTTGATGGAGGTTTCAATATATGAGAGAGGCAGGAGTCATGGAAAGGCGTTGTTTGTTTCTTGTGTGCTGTCATGTGGCAAGAAACAGGTGTGAATAGTCTCCTTGTGCTGAAGTTCTGTCAACAATTTCAGCTGATGCCCCAGTGGGACGTTTCCATCATATTATGTGTAAGATCTTGTAAATATTTTCCTTGGTCTCTAGTGAGTTAGGCTTACCTCTGGTGCATTTTTGTTTTGTTATAACCTTTGAAAGTTGCTGGTTCTGCTTACAATTGCACTTCATAAGCCACAGTAGGCAGGGTTCAGGTGCAACACATGCATGTTCCCTTTCATCCTCCCTCTCACAATAACATGCTCTCACTCTCCATCCATCCTCTCTTCTGCCCTCTCTCCCTCCCCTCCATGCCTCTCTCTCTCCCTGTCACGCCCCTGACCATAGATCCCTTGGTTCTCTATGGTGTAGTAGGTCAGGGCACTCCGGGGGTGTTCTAAGTTCAATATTTCTATGTTGGTGTTTTGTATGGTTCCAAATTAGAGTCAGCTGGTAATCGGTTGCACTCTATGGGATCATATTTAGTATTTGCCCACCTGTGTTTGTAGGATATTGTTTCTATTGGTGCTTGTGTCACCACGTAGTCGTTATGTTGTTGGCTGTTGTTTTGGTTAAAGAGTTTCACTTTAAATACGTATATGAACTCCCAAACACTGCGCCTTAGTCGTCTCTTCAGTGTTGATTCTCTCCCCTCCATCCCTCTCCTCTCCCCTCATCCCTCTGTCTTGCCCTCTCCCACCTCCATTCCTGTCACTCTCCACCCTCCATTTCTCAATCCCTCCAATCTTCCCATGGGCACCTGTGGCGGTGCTCTAAATAGGATGAACCAACCATTTTCTGCTCTTATGGATTAATCAATATGTTTGTGCATTTTCTGTTTCCACTGCCTGTGTCTGCAACCTTTGTGCCTATTAAATCCATGGAATAACCTCGTTGTATCATCTATCAACTCTGTTTTAGGCATTTTAGTTTTTTATGCACCTAGACTAACATATTGGTTTATACTTATAACAGTTATGGTGTTGCACTACAGTTATGATGGCATTTTGTTTTATCAAATACAGTTTATTTTACCTATCAAAAATAGTAAATATTTAATTCAGGAGCTATCTTCATAACACCCATGGGGAATGGTGTGGGTAGAAACCGAGAGGGGAATTTGCCTATAACCACCTTCTTGCTGTCAATGGAAATGCTGAATAGCAAACACTCATTAATACACATACCGCAGTGGAAAGGTGGCCGGGAGTTGGGAGGGGATTGTTTGGGACCTGGACTAACAGACTCTTCCACCATTTTCCTATTCAAAATGATTTTAACTTATAAATTTGTCCCTCTTTTTCTTCCATTCCATCCATCATCCATACTTGAATCAGTTCAGAGAAGGGTAGCTACCCGAGACCTCATACCACCTCCCACAGCATATTTTTATTTTCCATTCAGATGTGGAATCTTGTATGATGGTAGCAGTTGAAACGGTGTATTGTTTATAGGAACAGGAGATAGTATGTATTTAGGTGGTCTTTGTTCCCCATTTAACCCCCTGCTGATGTTGTTCCACCCTGGGTAAGGCCAAAAATTAAAGGGCTTAATGTAATTCAACACACTGGAGGACCATGTGTATGCCTTGCAAAGCAGCATTAAATGACGGCAGGAGTCTACTCACAACTCAACAATTACTAATGCAAGATGCCGCCAGTCATACCGCTCTGCCCTACGCTCGTTTGGACCGAGAATTGCCAAAATAATTCTACAGATTCACGGTTTAGTTGTGTAGTTGAATTGATTATACATGTTACAATTCTAAATAATACTACCATAAATTGGCCACCAACGTTGTAATAACCATAACGATGACCAGCCATGACAATCAAAACAGTAAATCCCCAAATTCTAGTCATGAGACTGACTTACCTCCAGTTTCTGAGACCTCATCCCTGCTGTGCTTAAGTTATTTGGAGGTCTACAGCAGATGATTACCTTGGATACGCTTTCCTGAACAGCTGTCTCTCTCCCGCGGCTCCCCTGCCAGGCGTCAGTCACACCATCTCTCTCCCAGGCTTTTGGCCGCGGGCACTCCAACAGGCTCGGCCAGCACATTTGTGGCCACACACATGTAGGTGGTGACAGATACTACGGAGAGAGATAAAATTATACGTGACAGGCGTGGTTGCTAACCACCCCACAGAGGTGGTTCTGAAACATTGTAGTAGACACCTGATGAGAACTTGAAGGTTGGATATTTTAGGAAATTTTTCTTAAAGGATTTAAGCTGGTTGCACTCGGTTTTCCGTCCTATTGAATTAAGAAATATTCTGCAATAATGGTTTGATTCTCACGTTGTTCCCTTTCAGAAGGTTAAGCATTGCACCTTTGCTACAATTACTGTACCTCAATTCCACCTCTTAAAGTTAGCATTTATAATCATTTAACTTTATCAATGTATTGCAGGACTTTGCTGTTGTCGATTGCCTTTCTCTCTTTTTATAACTGTTATTAACCTCTCTCTGGAAATGGGTGAAGTTTTTCATTCAACAATAATAAAGATGATCTCCAATATGATACAAATACCTCAAATGCTATAACTTCAATTTTATAAACGACTATTTTACACCATTTGAAGATAGGGCTGTGTTAATCCAACCACGTTGTCCAGGTTTCAAAACGGCTTTACAGCGAAAGCAAAACATTAGATTATGTCAGAGTACACTGAAATAATCACACGCCATTTTCAAAGCAAGCATATATGTCAAACTAAACCGCTAAATAGCACACTAACCTTTGATGATCTTCATCAGATGGCCTCCTAACATTATGTTATACAATGCACATGCATGTTTTGTTCCAATCAAGTTCATATTCATATCAAAAACCAGCTTTTGTTTAGCATGCTGATGTTTCCAAATTACACTACAACTTGGTGAATTTACTGTTCTAAAATACATTGACAAAATACATAACAATTGTTTTAAAATTATAATACAACTCTTTATTATGATCTCTATGTCCACGATTTTAAAATAGCTTCGAAAACACATTTTGCAATATTATACATATAACAATATCACGCTACTAATTTGACACTCACCAAGTTTGGGGCAACCTAAACCCACAATTACTATAAGAAAAATTGATACCTTTGCTGTTCTTCTATGCACTCCCAGACTTCTTCTTAACAACAAATGTTACTTTGGTTCAATAAATATTTAGTTATTCAAATACCTCCGTTTTGTTGCATGCGTTTCAGGTCACTATCCGATGGGTAACTGTTTGAAGCGCATTCAGTAACAAAACATTTCCAAATATTCCTTTACATTGCTTAGAAGCATGTCATAGCGCTGTTTAAAATCAATTTTTATGCTATTTTTTCTACTGTACGTAAAAATAAGCGATAATAATCACGCTTTATTCATTCAAAGCGAAAGAAAAATTTGAGGTCTCTTGAATATGCATCTCAGTCCTGTCCCAGGCAACCCTGTTCAACTTTACTTTGCCCAGAGACAGGAGACGCATCGGTCCTTCCTGAACGCTTTAGAGAGCCAATGGAAGCCTTAGAAAGTGTTGTAACAGCACAGATCTTGATTGAGATACAGCAGAAGGACTACAGGAATTGTCAGACAGGCCACTTCCTGCATACAGAATCTTCTCAGGTTTTGCCTGCCATATGAGTTCTGTTATACTCACAGACACCATTCAAACAGTTTAAGAAACTTTAGAGTGTTTTCTATCCTTATTATATACATATTTCATTTCTGGGCAAGAGTAGTAACCAGTTTAAATCAGGAATGTTTTTTATCATCGGTGAAATACTTTTCATTGAAACAGGTTAGCAGCGATGACGTGGTGATTTGACTCAAAATAATTAGTTTACCGACTGTTTGCACATTGATTCCCATTTATAATATCAATTCATATAATCACTCCTAAACAATTTTGCAGAGGACTGATTGGCACCTGGCTTTTCGTGGGATGGGAGAGAGAGGAAGGAGCACAGTATAGGCAGGTTGGCCCACCAGGCGAACTGTCAGAACCGTGCACCTAGGCCTATCAACGTCAATCGGTTGTATCTTGCAATGAAGGCTATGTCTTGCAATTTCTTGGCTTGCATTGTCTCAACCTTCAGGAAAGCCTATCATCGATGAATAGGCTAGGATATTCTACAGGCAACAGACCAAAACTAACAACACTGCATCATTAGTGAAGAAGAAGACAAATGAGCCAGCGTGGCCGGGGGGCGAGCCAACCTTACTTTCTCTTGTAATCTTACCACCAAATTCTTAAAGTAGCCCAGTTTGCCTCTTCCTCTCTGGTTTTATTTAAATTACAAACTTTCCACAGTAGCCTTCATAGCTTATAAATTCTAGTTTGGCTATAACATGGAAAATAATATTTCGTGATAGCTGCACTCAATACAAAAATTTTAAAAATTAAATTCTGTTTGATTGTTTGCTTAAGGTTAAGGATCTCAATTTCGTGTTGTGGATGTGCTGTGCTCTGTTGTGGTATTTCTCTCCCTGATAATGACAGGGGATGGTATCTGAAGAGAGAGAATTTCAAATTTGGTTTGATGCAAGCATTCTCTCTTTCAAATGTTTATGTCGTTTGTCTCGATAGAGTCCTGACACTTTGTGTGGTTTCTGTGGATTATGTCTGCAATATTGTTGGCTCTTAACAGTCGCAAGCAATTCACACAGTGTTATTGAAAAAATGCTGAGTGGTTTTATTTGGAATATGTAATGTCTGTAATGGCTGTGCTCTAATACTTTTCATAATTATTAATAACGATATACGTGTTGATTTCAAATCAGAGAGTTTCCTAGCATTACAAACCTAAAAGTATAATGCGATTATTCTTTATCACTCCCTCATTAACAACACTTACAATTCAATTGTTGCTTTTTCCTTGCATTTCTCCCAATGCAGGAAATGGAAATTTAAATATCTGTCTTTATTTCTCTTTCTATATCTCTCTGTATTTCTTTCTTTCTCTCTCTCCCTCTCTCTTTCCCTTGTCTTTGATGTTTGTTTCTACTTTGAAGATTGGTGGGAGAAGTCAACGCCACATACTGTACATGTAGATTTGTCTGTGTGGAGAAACACACAGAGGAGCCTGATATCAAGAAGGACATCATGATACATACGTATGTCTTAAAAAAATGCATGTTACATATAATCCATAGGCAAATTCTTTCTTTGAAGGCTGAGATGTAGAACTTATGGTTCCAAATGATAAGACCTTAAGAGCTTTTCGTATGTGCTTATATCATCAGGCACAGACAGTCAGTGGACATGGCAGATTATTAATATTTTATTCATTACCCTCTTCTCAACTTTGTGTTTCAACATGCATGCACATACTGTACATACATTTCTCAATGGATTCTGCTTCTTTATTATGGGATGCAAGCATCAAAACTGCATAGTATATGTGACTTGTTTCAGGAAACTAGGTATATTCGCATAACTACTTCACAAGAGAAGCATTTGACGTAATTAATCAGAAATGCGTTCGCGAGCCAAAATTGCCTTCTGAACGTGTATCCTGTCATGACAAATAAACATAGATTTTATTTGATATGTGTGTGTTTATCAAACACGTAAAATGCATAAAACACATGACCTGCGCCAAGGAAGTCAAATTCTAGGATATAACGTTAGGCCAATGAGACAATGTCCAGGATTCTAAAATTCTCTGGTGGAATGCCCTGCTTCTATTTCCGTTACACTCACAACCATAAGCTATTTACTATAATTAGTTCACCATTAACCGCAAACCCATGGTCTTATTGCACGAGGTTTATTTTCTTTGAATACAAATTAGTATTCTAAAGTTAAGATGCTGTCAGCTATATGGTATAGTCATTATTTAACTGCTAACCAATAACTTAATGTTGCTAACAAGCTATAAAGGAATCCCAAACATTGTTTGAACAGTTTCTTTTAGTTGCCTGGTTTGCTAGATTGACTATATACTAAATTCCTTTTTAAACAGATGGGTTTGTTAATTGTTTAAATGCACCAGTTATGCTATTTTTGACCACCAGGCTGCTGATGTTGTAATCAATTAATTTTATGTTTTATTTACAATACTTATCGAAATCATAAATAACCCCAACCTACATCCCCATCCCCCTATCATCCTCTTTCTCATTCCAAAACTATTATCCCCCCTAGCCAAACTTAAATGTATTTATAAATCATAATCTTTTTCTATCATTGGATGGTTTGTTTCCCAAGGGACACCACGAGGCCAGCATAAATGATCAAGTTATAAATATAGAAAAATTGTGTTTGCTGGTAATGTGTATGTCTCTTTCAAATGTTGAATTGTTCTCAAACCATTACCACGTCCATGATATAGGTGAGGATACAGATTCACGTTTGTACCATTGAGAGATGCAAATGGATGCCAGCAGATCGCAAGGCATTATTGTGAAATATTGGAGGTTCTAGTGACATTGTTCTTACATTTTATTGTGATATATTGTATAGCAAAATACAGGACCAAACCTTAGTTTAAATTGTTTATTGATATATCAGTGAAAACACTTCTTCCAGGGCAATAATATTTTATATTTATCTCTCTATAATCAATCAGAGGCAGAAGAATCTTGTCTAAACCAATTTAGGATGGGACGGAAATGTTAATTGCTTTGAGAATACAGTTTCAAGTTTGGTATGGATAATTATTACACGTTTTTCCCTCTTTGTATTTTTGAAAATTTTTTACATTACATTTTAGTCAGTTAGCAGACACTTTTATCCAGAATACTTACAATTGTACTTATCATCTTAATATATTTAAGTTGAACAACAACACATCACATCAAGTATCAAGTACATATCAAGTCAGTGCTGCGTAGGAAAGAAATGCATTCTTTTTAAAACTCCATGTGAGTTATTTTGATGCTCATCAAGTAGAGTTTTAAATGTTTTGCAGAAAGATGAGCGGAGACTCTCCCTGTCATACATTAGAGGTATGCTTATTCTACCATTGGGTGGCAGGACAGAGAGAGGAGATTTGACTGGGCTGGTGGGAGCTGCCCACCCAGCTAGGAGTGAGAGGGCCAAGAGATTAGAGGTGGCGGAATGGAGTGCTCGATTCCCCATACTGCTCCATATCAAGCACCATTGGATAACTTCAGAAGGTTGAACACCAGGTGAGCTGCGGCATTCTGGATAAGTTTCAGTGGTTTGATATGGCACAATCAGGGTATATTAACAGCGAGTTGCGGTGGTCTAGAAGGAGATAACAAGTGCCTTGATTAGACCTCAACACTTTGCTGTATGAGGAAAGGTAGTAACTATTTTACAGCATAACCTGCCCGACCGAGCAAGTGTCTGCTTTGATGTTTGCAGAGAATGACAGGGTGTTGGCCAGGTTGCCAACGCAGGGATTACAGCACTTTGGGAGGGGACCGTGGGTTGTCAACAGTGATGATCTTGGTGACACTTTTCGGAGGAAGAGCAGGTCCATTTTATCAGTTGAGCTTGAGGTGATGGGTCTGCATCCAAGCTAATATCTTTCGTTACCTATGTACGGGGGGGATTGTGTCATCCACATATGCAATAGGAGGCCTTGTGAGGGATATCAGACAATACTTGGTGTAAAAAGAAAAGAGGAGAGGGCCTAGAACCAAGACTTGGGTGTCACCAGTGGTAGAGAGCACATGGTGCAACACATATCCATGCCATCTGTAGTAGTGACCTGCCGGAGTGGGATGCGATCTGTATTTGCCAGGCCCTGCGGGCAGTAGCCTGAGAGGTGAAAAGATTGTGGGTTCACGTGTATCGAGGCAGGCGGATAGATCTAGGAGGATGAGAACAGAGAAAGAAGTAAGCTTTGGCAGAGCGGAGGAGTCTGTTATTTTGATTATTTAAGCTGCCTTGAATCCTACTGGTTAGGTCAGAAATAATTTTGAGAGAATTAGGGGGTTGGTCAGGTTAAGCAGCTCAAGTGTTTTGGAAAAAGAAATTAAGAAGGGATGCTGGTTGTAGTTTTTGGCTGTCCAGACCAGTGTTGGTTTCTTGAGAGATTTGAAGAAGGCTTTGGCCTCATGAAGTCGAGGTTGGCCAGGATCGATAGTTATATAATGGGGAATGTGAGAAGGTCTCCTGAGATGGTCTAAGGAGTAGGGAGGGAGGATAGGGTCAAATGGGCAGGTTATCGGGTGGCCAGACATCGATATTCATAGGATTTCATCTCTGGAGAGAGAGTGGAGAAAGAGGTAAAGGCGTAGGGTAGATCTGTTTTACCTTGCCATAAAAATATAAACATGTATATTTCTTCTCTTTATTTTATTTTAATACACAGTGCCTTCGGAAAGTATTGACCTTACTTTTCCTCATTTTGGTAACAGTCGTGATACTACACAACCCTCATCAATCACTATACCCTAAAATACAAACCAAAAATAATTGCCCAACATATCCCATTTACATAAATATTCAACCTTTATATATACTTTATTTGAAGCACCTCTGGCGAGTGATTACAGTCTTGGTCGTCTTGGGCACTGCCTTTACAAGCATGGCACCCTGTATTTGGGAGTTTCTCCCATTCTCTGTGAATCCTCTCAAGCTCTACTCGGGTTGGATGGGAGTGTTGCTGCACACAGCTGTTGCACAGGTCTCTCCAGAGATCTGTTTAGGAACAGGGACTCTGATGGGCCACTCAACATTCGACTTGTCCAACCTCTGTGTTGTCTTGGCTGTGCTTTGGGTTGTCACCTGTTGGAAGGTAAACTTCATCCCATAGGACCAGATTTTCATTAAGTCTCTCTGTTCTTTGCGCTGTTCATGCATTAATCCTGACTAGTCCCCATCTGCCGCTGAAAAACATCCCCACAGCATGATGCTGCCCCCCCATGTTCTTCCACCGTGGGTTGGTGCCGAGTTTCCTCGGAGTGCTTGGCATTGGGCCAAAGTGTTCAATCTCGGTTTCATCAGACCAGATATTCTTGTTTCTCATGATCTGAGAGTCTTTTGTGCCTTTTGGCAAACTCAGCCAGGCTGTCATGTGCCTTTTACTGAGGAGTTGCTTCTGTAGGGGTGAGGGAGTGCTGTTGAGAGTGCTGTTGAGATGGTTATCCTTCTGGAATGTTCTCCCATCTCCACAGAGGAACTCTGGAGCTCTGTCAGGTGACCCTCGGGTTGTTGGTCACATCCTGACCAAGGCCCTTCTCTGCAATTTCAGTTTGTGAATTCTAGGAAAGTCATGGTGTGGTTCCAAACTTCTTCCATTTAAGAATGATGGAGAGCCACTATGTTCTTGGGGACCTTCAATGCTGCAGAAATGTTTTGGTACACTTCCCAGAACTGTGCCTTGACACAATCCTGTCTCGGAGCTCTTTATTTTTCCTTTGTTGTAATGGCAAGTCAGTTAAAAACAAATTCTTATTTTAATATTGGCGACTGGAACGTGGGTCACTTATTCAGACGGAAGGCTTGACGAGTTTGTACCTTGTCACTCGGGATTTGATCTTACAACCTTTGGGACAAGTTCTGACATTCTTGAACTGTGGCTTGGTTTTTGCTCGGCCATATGCTGTCAACCTGTAGGATCTTATATATATGGGTGAGTGTGTGCCTTTCCAAATCAGGACCAGCCAATTGAATTTACCATAGGTGGGGCTCCAATCAAGTTGCAGATACATCTCAAGGATGATCGGCAGGCAGGGATTGCACTGGGCTGATTTAGTCTCACAGCATAGGGTCTGAATGCTTGTTTGATAAATTTGTATTTTTTTATTTTTAATATATTTGCGAAAATTCTGAAGCCTGCTTTCGGTTTTCATTTATGAATTATTGTGTGTATATTGCAGAGATTTGTATTTATTTCATCCATTTTAGAATAAGGCTGTGTAAATTTTTTTGGGGAGAAAGAAGTCAAGGGGTCAAAACTTTTGAAGTATAGTTTGTGTTAGATTACATTGCAGGAAGAAAATATATTAAGTATATCAAGGCTTATCACACAAGCATGACTGTGAACTTCTTTCAAGAAAATAAATAAAATCTGTACAAAATAGTTAGTAAAAAACCGGAAAACTTCCGGGCGTTTTGAAGCTCTATTCAATCATGGCGGAGAACAAGCGATGCCTGAATGATTGAAAATGAACGACAATGTTCCCGTTAGAGGAACTGGTCACCATAAACCCACCATATGTCGGCTCAATTGGAAATTACCTTTACACATTTCTATTGCGCAATCGTAACACTCAGCGATACGATTCATGGTTTTGGGTTGCATAATAATTTCAAATGTTCCTTTGCATGCCTCTGATCTCATTTAAATGTTTGAGGATATCTGGATTTTTTGCCAAATTTTATTTTATTTATTTATTTCTACCTTTATTTAACCAGGTATAAACAGTTGGTGATGTTCTCATTTACAATTCTGCGACCTGGCCAAGATAAAATAAAAGCAGTTCGACAACATACAAAAACACGGAAGTTACACATGGGAAAAACAACATACATCAATGATGCATAAATAAAATAAATAAATAATAATAGCTAAAAAATAAGACTATATATACAATGTGAGCAAATGATGTGAGATAAGGGAGTAAAGGCAAAAAACCCCCCATAGTGGCAAAGTAAATAAGAGTATAGCAAGAAAACACAGTTAGATTTGTGGTTTTGAAGGACAAAGATAGGAAATATAAATAATATGTTGGAGAGGAGCAAAATAAATGAAATAAACCAAATACAGTAGGGGAAGAGGAGGTATTGATTTGAAACAAATTATAGATGGAGCTATAATATAAAATTTTATGATGATCTGTGTGTTTCTGCTCTGACAACCTGGTGCTAAGCTGGTAAGGAAGATAAGTGTTTCCAGTTTCAGAGATTTTTGTAGTTCGTTCCAGTCATTCCTGGGGGAGGGACAGTCAAAAGGAGGTGTTGGCTTTTGGAGTACCAGAGTATAAATCGCAGGGTGTCTAAATATTAAGTGAAGCCTGGGCTATGTACTTAGAATATTGCAAAATGTGCTTTCGCAAAAAAACTATTTTAAAATCGGACATATCGAGTGCATAGAGGAGGTCTGTATCTATAATTCTTAAAATAATTGTTATACTTTTTGTGAGCGTTTATCGTGAGTAATTTACCAAAACATTTGTGAATTCCCCGAGGGGGTTTGCGAGGGTATATACTAGTTCTGAGCGTCACATGCTAATGTAAGCTGTTTTTTATATAATATGACTTTGATTGAACAAAACATGCATGTGTTGTATAACATAATGTCCTGGTTTCTATGAAAATCAACATATAATGACGCACGTTTTGGCAGCAAGCGTCCTAACCCCCAGAGGTTAACTTTGTTAAAACCTAAAAACAAAACAAGTAAACGAACAACAACGCACAGTAATACACAGGCTACACACAGCTATACCAAAAACAACTTCCCACAAACCACGGGTGAAAAAGTGCCAAGTGCGGCTCCCAATCGGCATCAACGATGTACAGCTGTTCCTATAAATACAAATAACAAACAAATACACTAAATGCCCAACCTATATATAAAACCCCTGAACTACATAACAACACCCCTCTTACTATACATATCAGCGACCCCCCCACCATGCCCCTACTGTTCTACCAAACTACAACAACAAATAACCCCTTATACTGGTGAGACTTGACCAGCTACCCTCCCCCCGATTGCAGACCCGGATGCACCTCACTCACTGAAAACTAACCCCAAAACAAATGGTAATAACTACATGGGAGGAAGGGAGGGTAGCCACCGTCACCGACAGTACTTCCTGCAACACCCTTCTTCCCAATACTCCCCTACGGAGGTGGCTCAGGAGCAGGCAACCCCAGCATCCACCTGGCTCACCCCTCCTCATATGTCTCTAGATCGGGGGTCCCTCGTCGACCGACCTGGGGACCCTCGCAACCAGCGACTCTGTGTCTGGACACCCAACTCTCTGGCTGCGTCCTTCTTTTCTTCAGGAAACCCTAGCTGCGCCTTGGATCCGGACTGTAGAGGCGACTCTGGCACAATATGTTGGTTCGGACTGTAGGAACACTGTTCTGGTTTCGGCGACTCTGCGTGCGCCATGGACTGTAGGCGTTTCTGCAGGCTCAACTGTGGGCCGTCTCTGCAAGCTCGGACTGTCGGCCCGTCTCACGGTCGGACTGTGGGGTCTCACTGGCGCTCGGACCCAGTAGGCCGTCTCTGCTGGCTCCGGACTGTGGGCGTCTCTGCCCCCAGCTCCGGACTGTGCGGCCGTCCTCTTTGCTCCGGACTGTGGGCCGTCTCTGCTGGCGCTCGGACTGTGGGCCCGTCTACAGGCTCCGGGCCTTAAGGCCGTCTCTACGAGCTCAGACTGTGGGCCCGTCTCTACGGAGGCTCCGGACTGTGGGCCGTCTCTGCAGGCTCCAAACTGCGGAGGCCATCTCTAGGCGGGGGTACTGTGGCGGACGCTCTGGGCCAAACACTGTTGCGGTTTCTCTGGATGAGCACTATTTGGGGCTCTCAACGGGAGACGCTGCGCACTGAAAGCCTGATGCGTGGGGCTGGCTTAGGAGGCACCAACCTAAGGACACCCACTACAGGGCTGATGTGTGAGGGACAGGAGCAAGGATCAGACTGAGACTGAAGCTACCACTGAGAAGGCCTGGTGTGTGAGGCTGGTAGTGGAGGTACCGGACTGGAAACCCGCCCCCCAAGGGGCTAGTGCGGAACAGAACAGGGCCAGTTGGACTGGGCCTGACGCACTGGAGGCCTGGTGTGTGGGGCTGGTAGTGGAAGGTGCCAGACTGACCAAGGCTAGTGCGAGGCCCGGGAACCGGACCATCCTGGACTGGGCTGACTACTGAGGCCTGGTGCGTGGTGCTGTGGACGCCAGATTGTCCCTCAGGGCTGAGTGGCAGAGAGCGGGGAACCCAGGATACACTGGGCTGTGCGCACTAAGGCGGTCTCGAGCACCAGACTGCACCACCCTTACTGGCTGGGTGCCCACTTCTAGCAAGTGCAGGACCCTTTGGCACCAGGCATCACCCGGCCTGTGGATGCTTGGCCTCGATGCAGTTACCCCAGAGCACGGGGCCCCACAGCCAGTACCACGCTGCCTCTGGTAACACGGGGAGTTGGCTTAGGGCTCCTGGCCCAGCAAACTACCCAATTTGCCCCCTCCCAAAACATTTATTAGAACTGTGTCTCAGGCTTACATTCCAGTGATGTTCCAATATAACAGTCCCAGTCCTCTCAGCCTTCCTCCATGGTTCCTCTCCATGCAGTAAATCTCCTCCCAAGTCCCTCATGTCTCCTCTCTAGCCTCCTTACCCAGCTGCTTGGTGGTGGGAAGTTCTGTAACGGCCAAATCAAAGGGAGTAGACCAAGGCGCAGCGGGTTTAGTGCTCATCTTAAACTTTTATTAACACTTATCTTGAAAAAAACAAGAAGAAAGCGAATGACAGCTTGACGAGCAGGGCTAACACACAGCAGTGCAAAAACCCCTTAAACAGGTGAAAAAGGACTACTAATGCTGGCTCCCAATCAGCCAACAACTGATGTATGCTGTTTCTGATTTAGAAACCATACCAAACCAATAAATACAACCTAAAAATTCATAAAATACAAAACAGAACAATACCCCAAAACCCCAACACATAAAACAAACTACCCCTCTGCCACATAAATACATATCCCAACAAGCGCAACCTAAACAAACACCCTCTGCCATGTCTACAAACTACAATAACCAATAACTTGTACCCTGAGTCAAACATACACACACAACATAAACATATCGATGGTCATTATGGCCAAACAGTTGCTATTTTTGTTTCATCAACCACATTTCTCCAAAATCATCTTGTCCCCATGTGTGCGATTGCAAACCTATGAGTCTGGCTTTTTTATAGGCGGTTTTGGAGCGTAAGCCCTCTTCCTTGCTGAGTGGCCTTTCAGGTTATGTTGATATAAACTTCCGTTTTACTGTGGATCCTCAGATGCTGTGCCTGTTGCTCAGCATCTTCTAGTCCTTTGTTGTTGTTCTGGGATTGATTTTCCGCATAAAAATGCGTTCATCTCTAGGAGACAGAAGCGTGTCTCCTTCTAATTGTAAGTGTGTGGTCCCATGGTGTTTATACTTGCGTACTATTGTTCTGTGCAATAACTAATACTTCAGCAGGTTTGAAAATTACTCCCATGGATGAACCAGGCTATTTTCTTTTGATTTTCCTGATGTCAAGCAAAGAGGCACTGTTTATGTGGGCCTGAAACCTATCCACGGTACCACCTCCAATTGACCCAAATGATGTCCAACTATATCAGAAACTACAAACCCATGACATAATTTTCTGGAGATTTTCCAAGCTGTTTAAAGGCTGATCACTTAGTGTGCTTATCAGTGATTGTGATACAGTAATTATAAATAAAATAATCTGTTTTAATTTGAAAAACCCCCATCATGCACAAAGTAGTTGTCCTAACCATTTGCAAAACTATAGTTTGTTAACAAGACATTTGTAGAGTGGTTGAAAAACGAGTTTTTGACTCCAACCTAAGTGTATTTAAACTTCCTTCAACTGTATATATAGGTCCATTATAATTTCTTTGCAATTTTGTCTAATCTATTGGATTTTTGTTTATTTTTTTCGCCAATAATTGTTTCCCCTCTGAAGTGTTTTTTTTTTGCCACAATAATAATTTCAATATCCATGGGCCAGATTGAATGGGCGCCATTACCCATCCCCTGATTTCCACTGATGGTTTGTCATGATAGTCAAGGCTGTAACGTAGGTGTCCCATACCCTGCTTATTTTAGCTCACTAAGAATTCTCCCAAGTTACAGAATAAACCACGTGATTGACTATCGAATTGAACCAGTGGTGGGTTATATAATAATTATGGATTTCATGGTTCAAGACATCTGACTGAATCAGTTCAAAGTATTTTCATCTTCAAATGATAATTCTCACACAAATTGCAGGTCAGATCTATTTAAATTATTAAATTTTTATCCAATAAGTAATTATTCACTTCCCTTTTATTGCCTTTGATTACAGCACTGTGACCTGAGCGAGACAATAAGAGAGAGTAAAAAGAAAGATTATGGATGATGTCTCATTAGTTGTGATGTGGCGCCAGCTGAAGTCACTCTGATGTAATATCTGCTGCTCCCTGTGAAAACATTCTTTAACTTCCAGGAAGCTCAGCTCATATTGCAACTGTTGCCCTATGATGCAGATATAAGAGGGAACCAACCAACTCTACCCCCATATTTGGCACATGTTTTAAAACCCTGTTTAATTTCATAGTTGTACCCTGAATTAGGAATTGGGTTAAAACAATGGCAAGAATAAAACCTAAAACTGCTGATAGTGACAGATCGAGCCCGAAGCAGGAGCTCTCTTCAGGAACACCAGCAGGGGACCCTTCAGACAGTCTTGGGGCTTGCATTTAATTCAGACAGTAAAACAGCCACTTTTATGTCTTACTTTTATGTGTCAGGTGGTGGGGAACCATGACATACATCGGGTCACCCATAACCACCATCTTCATCCTTAAACTTACAGTATTCACATACGTATGTTAGTGGTATATTCTGTTTACGCTTTTCACAGCAACTATTCTGCAATAACCCCACCACCCACCGAGTATCTTTATCTATCTCAGGGAGCTGAGACCAGGAGAAACCACCTCACTCAGAACATGGTCCCAGAACTGCACTGTAGGCTGCCTCCTTACGACTTCTCCTACGAAAAACCATGGGAATAATAAAGTTGCCTGACAGCAACTGAATATGCAGCTAATATATACACACCATCTTGCCCCGTGTGTGATCTTCATTAGGAAAGGTTGAGGATGGAGAAATAAAAAAAGGAATCAGTGAAGAGGGAGAGAAATGGCTGGTCAGCAGTAAGGATGGGTTCAACCATGGTCTGGGAGTCTCCTCATATCTCAGAGGACGGTGGACCAGGGTCTGCAGGACAATGGAAATCTGCACCTCAGCTCCCCAGACCAGCATACAGTGGTGATGTCGCGACCGCGGCGCCTGTTGCATCCCACCCGAACACCACCTGCAATGTCCAATGGATAGATACTGTAGGTGGAGGAAGGGCTGAGAGGGAGGAGTCTTGGAAGATGCTGCAGTGACATTAGGCTGCTGCTTGGTTGAATGGATTGCCCTGATGCAGAGTTAACAGAAACAGCAGGAGATGCATCACATGGCCGGGCTGGAAATTCGACGGCGGCGATATCAAGCGCCACATGCTCTTGTGATTGGCTCTGCCCGATTGTCATTTGTTAACTTCACTCCCCTGAAAGAACACAGTCAGTCTCGAGCAGCGTGGATAATCTTGACAGAAGGAACTGCCTGGGCATCTATGCTCATAGCAGGTGCTGCTGCTTTGTAATTTTATGTGGCTGTTACCGTTAATGCGCTTGGTTGAGCAGCCACCGCCGACACTGGGAAGAGGGAAGTGATGCGTTAACCCTACAGTACGTTAACCATTTATGTTTTGCAGTTTAAAGTTGTGATATTTTTGGTGGAAATAACTTTGTATCAGCACCCAATGAACTCTACATAAGTTTAAGATCGGTTTTACCCCGCGTTCTTTAGGGCAGAACAATATAAAACAACAAATTGGATCATGTTGAGGTGTTTGGAAGCTACATAGAAATCTACAGAAAAAAAGAGTAATCTTTCACTTGAATACTATTAACTTGTGTCTTATTAACTACACTAAAACGCCAACCTGCATACTACTCTGAAAAAATGTGGGTTATAAGTGTAAAATAAAAAATTGAAGGGATGTAAGGAGGAAGAAGGGGGTTAACAGTGGTGTATTGATCAAGCGTCTGATATCTACGCAGACCCTAAGGCGATATTTAAAACACCCTATGAGACCCTTTACCATCCCATGACCACTCAGGGCGTGTCTTGATCTCTCTGAACCCTCCCCCACTGGACTCATTAGGGTGATCTGGCATGGCTGAGATCTGGCATGGTTATCAGATCGATAGACAACTGCTCTTACTTTTAGATGGGGGTTTTTTATCAGCTCGGCTGAAGGGGAGTTATGTGTTAGGGCTTTGAGAAATTTTGGGGATTCAGCGTTTGACTTTAACCTTGATGTGGCTCTCACAAAACCATCCTGGACATTTTAGGTTAACCCCTTGGCTCAATGCTAAGCTTCATTTCTTAGTGACTGTGTAATTCTCAGATTAAGGGTATCCTTTTTTGTGATAAAAGGAAAAGCATCTTCTATTTTTGCCTTGAAGGTTAATACGCGGGTCATTTAATTCTCTATAAACTGATATGTAAACCTTGGAATATCTGTATGCATGCTCCATTATTTCTATCCGATAATACATCTTTTATTTTTCTTATTATTAACTTCCATCACAGTTAACAGTCACCAGTCATACACAGAGATAGAGATTGTTTAGTAAATGGGTCTGCATCTTACTTTTCAATGTTTTTCTCTCTTTCTTTTATTTTCCCTCACACTAGTGCTGTACCATGTGTGAAGTGCATAAGAGCATCTTCTTTTTTTCTCCCCTAAGGGATAAAAAGTCACCTTCTCAAATCTCATTGAACGGAAAGTCACACGAAAATAAAAGCTACACTCTATGTTAGCCAGCACACAGAGTTCAAGCTTAGAGGGGAGCAGGGGATGCTACCCCTTAGTTCTCTCTCTGTCAACAGGAAAATAGAGTGGAGAAGAAAAAGAAGGAGGAGAAAAGAGTCAAAGACAGGTCAGAATTATTATAAATAACATTAGAGACATTTTCTCATTTACAAAAGCGGGATGTGGTAGGGAGAATCTCGCTCTTTCTTCTCAGGCTCCTTCTCTCTCTCTGTCTCTCTCTCTCTCTCTCTCCTAGCTCTCTCGCTCTCTCTCGCTCGCTCTCTCGCTCGCTCTCTCTCGCGTTCTACTCGAAAGATTTAAAACGAGGCGGTCGAGACCCAGGTCGTTACAAATCATCTGAAAAATGAGGTGCATGTAAATTTGGAGCCGTTCAGGCACATGGGAAATACCTTTGATTGACACCTTTATTTCTCAAGGGCTTTGCTGAAATGTTTGCCTTTTGTTGAAGTAAGGCCCCATAATTTTGTGTGGCCGCGCGGTTTTCAGAACCCAAAGGACCAGACACAACGTTGTTTGGGAGATGGAGTAACACACACCTTGAGGGAAGAGGTGGAAGACTACAGAGCTGATGAGCATATTTCACTTGCGTATTTTTACTATTTACACAAAGTATCTCTATGCCAAGAGTGTAAGCAGTAAATTATTTTCACTGTTATTTTCTATCATTGTAGTCGCCAAACAGACTTCAGACTTTCTCATTATAATAAAACATATCGTATGCTACCACAACAAACCATTGTTATATGATTATAATTATTTCCTAGAGCACCCTGGCCATGACACCCTCCACAGACAGGATGTGTGTGAGTGTGAGTGATGTGTGTGAGTCTGTTAAATAGAAAGAGAGAGGAGAGGAGCAGTCTTCGAAAGACCATGGTACAAACCTGAAGCCCATATGCAGTGTTGATTGATGGCTGGGTGTTATTTTACACTCACCTCGTCATTGAGCCAGGCTTGAAACGGTGCACCATGGCATAGCACAGTGGTTGAATGTTAATTAATGTGAGAGTGTCTAATGGCTGGAGACAGTGCATATATAGAGAGATTGCATACATTGGGCGGCCAGGGCTTGTCACGAATACCCAGTTTTATAATATGAATGCAAGAAATCTACAGTACTTTAACCTGTTGGGTCTAGAGAGGCAACATTCCGTCTGGATAAAAAATATTCCGCGATTACAATCTGGTTACTAATCTGCAGTAACTAGAATATGCATATACTTATTATATATGGATAGAAAAAAACACTCTAAAGTTTCCAAAACTTCTTGGAATGGTGTCTGTGAGTATGCTGAACTCCATTTGGCAGGCAAAACCAGAGACATTTTCTGACGGAAACTAGATACTGAATATATTTTATTACTTTAAACCTATCCATTGAAAACACGGGGTTTTAATATTTTGCACTTCTATTTCATAATTCTAACCTTTACTGTGTTTTGAGTCTTCTGGAGGAAGATCTGACCAGACAAAGAGCCATGAACGATGATGTCCCATTAGACACCTGGCGGGTTCATATTGCATTACCTCGTTCCATGCGTTATAAGTATGCGATGCGTCCACCTTGAATATTCCATGTTCTACTGGTTAAGGCCTAATGATTTATGCTAGCCTAGCGTTTGACATGTTTGAAAATGACGATATATTTTTCCCTAAATTCATGAAAGATCAGCTGGCTTACATCATAACTATGAGGCGGAGATTTTGGACATAAATGATATGAAGCTTTTGAACAAAACTACATTCGTTATGGACCTGTGATACTGGGTACATCTCAGAGAATCGAAGAGTAATGATTATTTTTCATTTTCGATTTTGAATCTCCCCAACGCGACATCTGTCACCACTTATCGTGCAGCGTGTGTTTTCAGCGCAGTGCTCAGATTATTGCAAAGTGTGATTTCCAGTATCGTCTCACACTCCATTGGGTTCGTCAACAGCCTGTCCTCCGGGTTCCACCTCCCAGTCCAACGGCCAGTCGGATGGAGTCAAACCAAGACCTAGAGATAACTCTTCATGCCTGGTCTTCGGCTAACTCCCACCACCTGAAGCCAGCAATTCAGTGTAAAACAAACATGCCCAACACTCATTCCTTGCTCTGCCATGGTCTCAACCTTGAGTGTTCCCCAATATCATTCTGCTCTTGCCTGGAGCAAGAGGAAGAGTTTCCATACTTCGCCCAGATGTTTGTCCGCCTCTGTCTATACCCAAAAGAGAGCCCGGCCCGGCACTCCCGCACCACCCTCCAGGTATCAACGCATGCTGGACCGCCACCGAACCCCAGCTCCCCAAGATCGTCCCAGGGGCAGAAGGTATGGCTGTCCACCCAGGATCCTCCCTCCAGGTGGGAGTGCAGTCGCAACTTTACCCCGGTTTATCGGCCCTTTCGCTATCTCCAAGGTCAGCTAGCCCCTCTGCTGCCCATCTCTGCTGCGCCATACCCTCCGTATACATCCCACTTTCATGTGTCTAGAATCAAATCCATGTCTCACAGCCCTTTGTCTCTTGTTTTCAGGCTCACCCCTCTTCCCCCGCCCCATCGACAGCCAACTCGGCATACACGTGTGAGGCATGTTCGACCTCAGGGCAGGGGATTCCAGTACCTGTGGTTGACTGGGAGGGTCATGGCCCTGAGGAGGTGTTTGTCCTGCTAGGGACATCCTGACAGCCTCAGTGCTGATTTCAAACGCCCACACCCGGTCAACCAGGTATCCGCCCCTACTGTCCCATGATCCTGTTTCACCTGTCTTTTGTGCTTGTCTCCACCCCCTTCCAGGTGTCGCCTACCTTCCCCATTATCTACAGTGTATTTATACTGGTGGTCTGTATAGTTCATTTTGTTCGTCAAGCCTACCAGCATTTTCCCTTGCTCCTATCTGTTTCTAGTTCATGTTTTCTAGTTTTCCAGTTTTGACCATTCTGCCTGCCCTGACCCTGAGCCTGCCCACTCCCGGTTTCTGTACCTTGGCACACCACACTGGATTATTGACCCCTACCTGCCTGTCCCCTGAACTGCCTGGGCCGTTCTGTACCTTTTGGACTTTCTGATCTCTGGATTACTGACCTCCCTGCTTACTTGCCCTTGACCTGTCATTTTGCCTGCCCCCTGTTCTGCAAATGTAGTAATACGCTTAATTGTTACCACGACACTGTCTGCATCTGGGTCTTCCTAAAACGTACATACACGAACATCTCACAGTGTATTTCTAATGGCAATGTGTGGCAGCAAACCCCCGTCCTGGTATCTGATGCTCAGCATTATCTCAAGCATATTGTGGTGATTCTCGTGTAGGAGGCACTGAGAAACACCATTAGCCCATGGGTATATAGTATACACACTAGTTCATGTGCGCCACAGTGCTGTATGCGTGCTGGGTGTGTTGTGATTTAACACACCTCACGGTACGAAAACTGCACCAGTGGGTACAAAGACGCAAGTTCATACAATATGCTAGTGGATACAGATGTAACAAACTCAGAACTGCAGAGTTCAGGCTATATGTATACCGCTGCTAGGACACACACACGCACAGACACATACACACACTTGCACAGCGGAGTGACGTACCGAAGTATACTTGTACACAAAACTGATGTACATTCAGATAAGCAATCCCATAACAATGTCAAAAAATATACCCCTAGATAAGTGGCTCTTCATGCAGCGTGTAATATCGATTTACTTACCAGGTTCTCCAGTAAAGCACTTTTACACCATGCAGGAACACATGGCTGACTTCGGGCTATAAACTAAAAGGGAGGATATATGTGAGTGACAATCCATGGTCTGTCTCTGCACACGGAGAACACATGCAGTAGCACAAGCCTCCCACACGCCTCTGTCAGGTGTGAGAGGCTGAGATGGACACAGCACACCACCATAAGCTACACACACACATGGTTGCCCTTCCCAATAAACCTGACATGCACTGAGATCCGGAGGTCGCAGAGGTTAAAGGAACATTTCTATAATACCTCTCAGCGTTCCAGCAATCTCATCTCAACTATTAACTCCGGTGGACTTATGAGAGGGGCTCAACCTGTAACCCTGCCTTTTAAAGATGCTCCTATGTAGTCACATTCTAGGCTTCATTCTCAGAGAAAATATGACAGCCCTTTGTCTAGTTGGAGGAGAAACCTTATCCCAACAGACCTTGGCCATCATGTTGTAATGTGTGTGGTGGTTTAGATCGTTTGTTTTGCTCACGTACGTGAGGGTACGTGAGGGGAATGAGACATCCTTCCTCAAGGGGATAAACCAAAAAGTGAATACACATCTATATACACATACATATGCAGGCCCAACACACACGCATGCACGCACACACACACACTCACATAGCCATGTGCAAATGAATCCATCAAATTAAGCTATTATGCTGTTGGTGTAGGGAAGCTCTGTGTGCCCTCATCCCTTCAGCTGTGCGTTCTTGAAATGCTATAAATAAACAGACAAATACATCAGAGACTCCTTTGAGCTCCCACTGGTGGATTGTTTATGTAAGCTTGGGAAAGTGATTTAGCTAAGTCTATACTTGGTCAGAACTACAACACGCCATTCACAGAAGCTAATAAGCTCAGATATGTTTGTTGTGTGTCTTACTTCTAAAATGGTTTAGGCACACCTTGGTATTCCTGTATAATGACAGATGGACATCCTGGGTAAAAATCATTCCATGAGCATATCAGGAGCAACGGTGTGAAAATAAATTAAAAAAACAAAGTAAACATATCAAGAACGTCAATAACTCCGCACAGAATTTGCTTGCTGGGAATACAGAAAGTCAAAAGACTGTTATTGGAAACCCAATTAATATGAATTGGATATTCTCATTTGGGCAGTCAGTGGAGCCCTGTGATTGGCCTAATGTGATGTGGCGCGGCCTCGTCCTCCCCAGTAGAGAGCACTCAGGGAAGAAGCTTGATAGTGACCAGCAACCTGACAGCCAGGCCCATCCTCCATCATCATTCTCCAACAGGCTCCAACAGTGCTGTTAGCACTTTAGAGATGGCACATCAGAGTTCACTGACATCCTGTGTGTGTGTGTGTGTGTGTGTGTGTGTGTGTGTGTGTGTGTGTGTGTGTGTGTGTGTGTGTGTGTGTGTGTGTGTGTGTGTGTGTGTGTGTGTGTGTGTGTGTGTGTGTGTGTGTGGTGTCTAACTTTGTGTGTTTTATATGAAAGGCACAGGATCCTGGTGTATCTCCCATAGCTCCCTTCTCACCTTTTTCTCTCTCACCCTATTCACCCTACATCCTACCATCCCTCCACCCCTCCTAGCCCTCCCAGCTCCTTGGGGAAATCACACAGCATTGAAATTAAATATGATAAAAGGAAATGGCTTTCCCTTAAGATTTCCTGACGTGATGGACAGAATCCATCCAGATTAAAAGTGGTATGTGCTGCAACAGGCAGCCAACAAGCCTATCTCACTGGCTGAAGGCGGCAGGGTAATGTTCCTCTGGGAGTTAGGAAAAACAAAAACACAGATATTGGTTGTGTGCCACGTATTCCAAACTGCAACCGTCTGTCCGGGCTTCTGGACTATTCAGCAGGAGTGTGGGGTGCTATGTGGTATCTCAAAAACAAACTGTCACGCTGGCATAAAATTATTCGGGAGACAGGCGCAGGAAGCGTAATAGTTTTTTTATTAAGCCTTAATTAATGTGTGCCATGTAAAAAGCACGGGGACGAAGACCAAACAAACACGTAACGAAACACAAGGGTTGAAACCCCAAACAAAGAGTGAGAGTACCCTCAAATGAATCGGTCCCGTGTGGCTCAGTTGGCAGAGCATGGTTTTGCAACGCCAGGGTCGTGGGTTTGATTCCCACCTGGGGGGACCAGTGCTGGAGAAAAAATGTATGAAATGTATGCATTCCTACTCGTAAGTTGCTCTGGATAAGAGCATCTGCTAATAATTCAAATGTAAATAAATAACACATGCGCACTAATGATTAACTACACGGACGAGCCTGTAATCATCTGCACAATCCACAATGGGATGAAAGCCAAAACACTGACGGCACAGGTACTTTCCACACGCACCAACAGACATTAGGTAACAATAATCAACAAGACCATATGGAAACCAAAGGGCACATATATACAAATCTAATCAGTGGGAATAGGGGACAGGTCCGTGCGTGATGAAAGTTCCTAGTCATGCTTGTGTGTTGTAGAACGGACCAAGGCGCAGCATAAGTATTGTTCCACATCTTTTATTTGAATGTGAGAAACTTTGCAAGACAAACATAAACTATAAAACAAAACACAAACCGTGAAGACAGAGGTGCAACATGCACTAACTCAAAAAATAATCTCCCACAAACACAAGTGGGAAAAACAATCTACTTAAATAGTGATCTCCAATTAGAGATTACTTGATGACCAGCTGCCTCTAATTGGGAATCTGGCATAAAAACACCAACATAGAAAAAGAAACTAGGAACACAACATAGAAAAATTTAACTAGATAAAACCCCCCAGTCACGCCCCTGACCTACTCTACCATAGAAAATAAGAGCACCTCTATGGTCAGGACGTGACAGTTCCAGAGGGATTCATGACACAAACAAGTCCATAACAGAGCAGTATGTTATTTTTTTAGGTATCCACAAGTTTGCCCTATACTGGAAAAAAATGGGGACATGGGCTGGGAACCCTTTGAGGATTTGAGATGGAAAGGTGTGTATGGTGAGACATTAGAATAGACTAGGATATACCAATTGCCAGAATAGACTGCAAGTTTTTCAATGGGATTCATTTGTGAGAGATATATTTGCTTACAACCTACCACAAAAGCAAGAGATTGCTATGTGCACAAGTAAGATGAGGTATATTGCCCTGCGTATTGAAACAGTTCGCTATTGTTGTGAAATGGAAGAGGAAAGACTAACTATATTATTGTGACCTCGAAGAAATAGAGAATGAAACAAATGTTATCCTCTATTGCCCTTTTTCTACCACAATATACTCTTTTGTCCTTTTTCCAGAAAGCCCAATGGCCAGATATACCCTGGCATTATGTGAATGAGCCGATAGGAGAAACTGGAAATGTTTTTTGGTCCATTGTGGCATTTCCGTTATGTAATTTTTTGATAAAACCTGGAATAAAAGAAAAAGAAGCGACCTATAATGAAATTATACAAATACCAAGCTCCTATATAGCAAATGGCACTTATGTACAGTGCAATCTGAAAATATTCAGACCCCTTCCCTTTTTCCACATTCTGTTACATTACAGCCTTATTTTTAAAATTGATAAAAATATATTTTTCCTCGTCAATCTATACACAATACCCCTAATGACAAAAGTGAAAACAGGTTTTTAGAAATGTTTGCAAATGTACTCAAAATAAAAAAAAATTAAATACATAAGTATTCAGACCCTTTGATATGAGACTCAAAATTGAGCTCAGGTGCATCCTGTTTCCATTGATCATCCTTGAGATGTTTCAACAACTTGATTAAGGTCCACCTGTGGTGGAATTAAATTGATTGGACATGATTTGGAAAGGCACACACCTGTCTATATAAGGTCCCAAGCCATGAGGTCGAAGGAAATTGTCCATAGAGCACCAAGACAGGATTGTGTTTAGGCATGCAGATCTGGGGAAGGGTACCAAAATAATTTCTGCAACATTGAAGGTCCCCATGAACATGGTGGTCGCCATCATTCTTAAATGGAAAGAAGTTTGGAACCACCATGACACTTCCTAAGAGCTGGCCGCTGGCCCAAATTCGAGCATCGGGGGAGAAGGGCGTCTTGGTCAGGATGTGACCAAGACCCCGATGGTCACTCACAGGCAGAGCCTCCAGAGTTCCTCTGTGTAGATGGGAGAACCTTCCAAGAAGGGACAACCATCACTGCAGCACCAATCAGGATCCTTCTGCGTAGTGGCCAGTGTAGATGGAAGCCACTCCTCAGTAAAAGGCACATGACAGCTCCCCTGGAGTTTGCCAAAATACACCTAGAAGGACTCCTCAGACCACGGCACACCAGATTCTCTGGTCTGATAAACCAATAACAAACTCTTTGACCTGAATGCCAAATGTAACGTCTGGAGGAAACCTGGCACCATCCCTACGGTGAAGCATTACGGTGGTGTGGGCAGCATCATGCTGTGAGGGATGTTTTCGTCAGCCGGGCAGGGACTGGGACACTAGTCAGGGATTGAGAAAGATGAATGGAGCAAAGTACAGAGAGATCCTTTGATGAAAACCTGCTCCAGAGTGCTCAGGACCTCAACCCGACTGGGGTGGAGGTTCACCTTCCAACAAGACAACGACTCTAAGTACACAGCCAAGACAACGCAGGAGTGGCTTCGGGACAAATCTCTGAATGTCCTTGTGTGGCCCAAGCCAGATCTCGGACTTGAACCCGATCCAACATCTCTGGAGAGACCAGTGGCCAGCTGTGCAGTGACGCTCCCCACCCAACCTGACTGAGCTAGAGAAGCTCTCACAGAGAAGAATGGGAGACACTCCTAAATATACAGTGGCAAGAAAAGGTATGTGTGAACCCTTTGGAAATACTCTGGATTTCTGCATAAATTGGTCATAAAATGTGATTTGATCTTCATCTAGGTCACAACAATAAACAAACAGTGTCATGCCCTGACCTTAGAGCCTTTTTTTATTCTCTATTTTGTTAGGTTAGGGTGTGACTTGGGTGGAGCAGGCAATCTATGTTTCGTATTTCTATGTTGGCCTGATATGGTTCCCAATCAGAGGTAGCTGTCTTTCGTTGTCTCTGATTGGGGATCATATTTAGGCAGCCTTTTCCACTGGGTTTTTTGTGGATCTTGTTTTTGTTAGTTACTGGGTAGCCTGCAGAACTTTTACATTCGTTCTTGTATTTTGTTGTTTGGACCGGTGTTCATTTTTAAATAAAGGAAAAATGCTCGCATACCATGCTGCACCTTGGTCTCATCCTTTAGACGAACGTAACACTACAGTCTGCTTAAACTAATACGCACAAACAATTATATGTTTTCATGTCTTTATTGAGCACGCTGTGTAAACATTCACAGTGCAGGGTGGAAAAATGTATGTGAACCCTTCTGATTCAAACTGGTTGATCCTCCTTTGGTAGTAATAACCTGACCCAAAGGTTTTCTGTATTTGTGGATCAGACCTGCTACAACGGTCAGGAGGAATGTTGGACCATTACTCTTTACAAAACTGTTTCAGTTCGGCTTTTTTGGAATATCTGGTGTGAACTGCTCTCTCTCGAGGTCATGCCATAGCATCTCAATCAGGTTGAGGTCAGGACTCTGACTGGGCCACTCCAGGTGCTTATTTTCTTCTAGGTTGGAAGCCATTCTGTTTGATTTTACTTCTGTGTTTTGGGTTGTTGTCCTGTTGCATCACCCAACTTCTCTTGAGTGCTTCACCATCGGACAGATAGCCTAACATTCTCCTTCAAAATGTCTCTGTAGATAAACTTGAACTAATTTTCCATCGGTGTATAGCAAGCTGTCCAGGCCTTGAGACAGCAAAGAAACCCCAAACCATGATGCTCCATCCACCTATACTTTACAGTTGGGGTGAGGTTTTGATGTTGGTGTGCTGTGCCTTTTTCCTCCACACATAGTGTTGTGTGTTCCTTCTAAACAACTCACAACTGTAATTTCCATCTGTCCACGGAATATTTTGTCAGTAGTGGCGTGTGGAACATCCAGGTGCACTTTTGCAAACTTCAGACTTGCAGCAATGTTTTTCTTTGGACAAGGGTGGCTTCTTCCGTGGTGTCCTCCTATGAACCATTTTTTTTAGATTACGTATCGTGACACTCATCAACAGAGATGTTAGCGTGTTCCAGAGATTTCTGTAGGTCTTTAGCTGACTCCCTAGGATTCTTCTTAACCTCATTGGGAATTCTGTGCTGTGCTCTTGCAGTCACGTTTGCAGGGAATGGCCACTCCTAGGGAAAGTAGCAACAGTGTTGGAACTCATCGCGACATTTATTTATCTTACCGTGACCTGGATGAACTCAAGGCTTTTAGAGATACTTTGCAACCCTTTTCCAGCTTTATAAAGAAGTCAACAATTCTTCATCTCTTGGGTTTCTGTGATCTCTTTGCCTCGAGGCATGGTTCACATCAGGCAATGCTTCTGTGAATAGCAACCCAAACTTCATGTTTTTATAGGGCAAGGGTAGCCTCAAACTAACATCCTAACTGTCTCAGCTTGATTGGACTCCAGGTTAAATGACTAGGGGTTCAATACTTTTCCTCCAACCTACACTGTGAATAACATGTTTTTAAAATGATATATTCAATATAGACAAGAAAATTAAATAAATTCTTGTGAAGTTTTTATTTACACAACACTATGTTTCCATTCTTATTGTTGTGACTTAGATGAAGTTTAGAATAAAAATGTGATGAATGTTAATTTATGCAGAAATCCAGGTAAAACCTAAAGGGTTCATATACATTTTCTTGCTAATGTAAGTGTGCCAAGCTTGCAGCATCATACCCAAGAAAACCTTCGGAGGATGTAACGCCATGGTGCTTCCAAGAAAGTACTGATTAAAGTGGTCTGAATACTTAAGTGTGAATGTGGATATTTCAGTTTTTTAACTTTAACAATCTTGAAAACCTGTTTTTAGTTTTTCTATTAACATGTAGTTTTGTGTGTAGATTGATGAGGGAAAACAATAACTGAATCTTATTTTGGAATAAGGCTGTAACATAACAAATGGAAAAAGTCACACGCTACTTAATTCCTCTCTTTTGTGCCAAACTGGGCCCAAAAGTCCTTTCATTTAATTTATCTTCATTTGGCTTTCTTTTATTATATTTTATCGCTCTAGGTTTACAGAATTATTGTGCTTGGATAACTTATTTATCATGTATATTAAAAAATTTTTATTTTGGGTGATGTAAGTACTACACAGAATACTCATGTGAAGAATTATAAAAATCACTGAATTATCACAGAATTATTGTAATGTTTTGTTTGTGTAAGCCAATTAATTCGTAAGCAATGGGTTGCCAACTGACACCTGACACGAAATAAAATGTAATTTTAATTTATTAATTCATACAGTGAATATTGTATACAGTAGATATACCGGTACCTTTTATTTGCACTATTGCACATAAAAAACAACAAGGAATACGATGCGGTAAGCCTACAGCATCCATTCGTGTGCTTGAGAGAAAATGTTACAATAAAAGCCATGATGGCTTCAAACTCAAAAAGATGTTGTAGCTAAAGCTTACCACGAGTAAAAAATGTTTTTTATTATTTTCTTACCCATCAGGGACAGCGTGACATAGACGCTTCGCCTTGCAGCCTATTTCAGACTATAGATACTTGTACAAATCTGTTTCATTCAAAACTGCATTTTTAGGAATACAATCAAGCAAACTGGCGACAGCAGGTGCTTCTGATCAGGGTTGCCACTTATCTGCTGCAATTCACGACTTCTGTAGTCTACCTGTATGCTTACAGTCACGAAAGAAATATAGAATTATAGGGTATGGGAGCGGGCAATGGCGAGTCAATGAGGTCATCGAAGGCGGAACTATATTCATGAATGAATTGCTTCATGTGTCCGTTCACACATGAATACATTATATCAAATCACAATATAGCATATGTGTTACAACCTAGCAACTATATGCAAATTCTGATATTGCCAGTGTTCTTGTATACAGTCTAAATTTTGGCCTACAGGAGGCAAAATATAGTTCTTCATTAACTTTAGATCCCCACTCCTGGGCGTGGTGGATTAACCTCCTTTTAGATCCTGGCCTTCCTGCGCGGTGGATTAACTTTTAGATCCTTACCCTCTGTAGTCGTGGATTAAACTTTAAGATCCCGACTCCTCCGCATGGTGCATCCATTTTATGATCTCCACCCTCTGCATGGTGGATTAACTTTTTTAGATCCCAACTCCTGCGTGGTGGATGACCTTTAGATCCCGACCTCTGCATGGTCAATTAACCTTTAGATCCCACTCCTGCATGGTGGATTAACTTTTAGATCCCTTACTAACACACCCATTAACAGAGTGATTTTTCTCTATAGGCAAATGCAAGTAACGCGCAGGTGATATTTTGACATCTTATAGCGACGAGTCCATTCTCCAAGGTAGATACTTTCAAGGCGCTGGATATTTTTCCAATATACATCTTATTGCAAGAACACTAACATGTACAAAACATACATTGAGTTGCACCTCTTTTGCCTCAGAGCAGCTTCACCCCACGGCATGGACTCCACAAGGTGTTGAAAAGTGTTCCACGGTGATGCTGGCCCATGTTGATTCTAACGTTTCCTCGTGGCAGCTGGTGTTATTGGCTGGATGTCTCTTTCGGTGGTGTACCCCTTTTTGATAGTACACTCACTATGCTCCTGTCTAAAGGCATTTTCCCCATGGTCAGCTCCAGGCGTCATGGAAAGAGTTTTGTGCCACTCAATGTATAAATAACTCCTTTAATAGTGCAAGTTATGTAAGGCTTTGACTTTATCTCATAGGTCCACGGTTATGGAAACATCTAGACTCTTCAGTGGTCACCAAACCATGAAGTCATTGCTCTCTGGGCATTAGACTATACTCCATGTATATGTGTGTGTAGCTGTCTCTGTGACTGTGTGAGTTTATGTTATGGAAGCATCTAAAGTGTCTCTCTCTCCTTCCGAAGTCTCAAGAGCCAAAGTCATGAAGGGGCTAACAATACAGGAGGATTAGGCATAAGCCCAGACTCCGAAGTGATCACACCACCACACCAAGTGCCCATGCCTGAGAGCCACGGCAAGAGTGGGAACTAGATTGATTTCTTGGCTCACCCCCCCCATCTCTTGCCCCCTCTCTCTCCCCTGTTCCCTCTCTCTCTCTCTCCTGGGATCCTCTCTCCTGCGGTGTCCTATCCAATTCGTCCCATCCTTTCCTTTTTATCTATCCCCATCCTCCCCGCTCTCTCACTATCCAATCCTCTCTCCCCTTCCTGGCACCCATCTTTCTCCTCCCACACTTCCTTTCTATTTCTCTCTGTCTTTCTCATCCCCACCTCACTCTTTCTACTCCTCTTTCTCTCTCCTTCCTGTCCCTTCCCCCCTCTTGCTGGACCCGGCAGGCCCGACAGGCCCCATTAGCTCATCAGTGCCACTGAGAGACTGATGTGGGTCACAACTCCGCGTTATGTAAAACAGGCAGCCCTGCCAGAGCTCTGTCACCCCGTGAGTGTGACAAAACTCCCAGCCCTGTGTGGTGGGGAAACTCGAAAGTGCCAGTCCGGCCACTGATGGGCAAATGGAGGACAATGCCCGGCATTGGGAAGCCACCAACACCAATCATCCATTCTCAGAGCAGAGCCATTTTGAGTGGTTGTGAGGGAAAGAACGATCATTCCGAAGTGGATGTTGAAGCCTGTACCGCCATTTCCGTGTCTGAGACAGCTCAGTAGAATCCCACACCTACCAGCTTATTATATGGCTGACATGTCACCTTGCTCACGCAGCCTCTGTGTAAGAAGGAAATGCCATTACTGGAACACACAGCTGTCTCTGAGCAAAGACAATGGGAATGGGCCTTCCAATAGAATTCTGTCATTCTCTTCCACTGCATCACCAGGGAACAAGACTGCAAGCGCCACCACTACTATACCAGGTTTTCAGAGTAGTAATACAATGCACAGTGCACTGTATACCTCACATAGAGAAAATAACATCCCTTAATCAGTTTAATACCGCCTCTCACCAGTAACACTAAACAGCTAGCACTGCCACCATTAAACAGTGCCTTCTATTCCCACTCCAGAGAAACCTTGAAATTATACATATTCATACTCGTAAAGGTTCACCAAATCCTCTATGTCCCTGTACGAATGACTGAGGACCGTGGAATGCAGAACTGGGAAATTATGCTGAAGGTACACGGTATCACACCTGGCAAGGATGAGCTGTTTTACTGTATAAATTATTTCAAGCATGGGGCATCTGTTAAGAGTGAGTCACCCAGAATGTGTTTCTGAGACTCCTGCCTCTCTTGGCTCCTCAGATAGAGTGCTGGTTTGTGTGCCTCCAGCATGACCCCTGCTGGACAGGGGATTGGACTGGACTACTGTACTGCAGGGCTGGCTGAAACTAACGGGAAGAGCTACCTCCCATCTATTAAAAGTCCTTCTGGAAATCACTGGTCTGTATTATAGAATTAAATGTATTGAGGTGTGTGGTACTACTTTGCTTGGAGATAATCCTAGCGATAGTGTGTGTGCGTCAGTGTGTGTGTGTGTGTGTGTGTGTGTGTGTGTGTGTGTGTGTGTGTGTGTGTGTGTGTGTGTGTGTGTGTGTGTGTGCAATTACTGGCTATATTGTAGTAGGATGAAATAAAGAAAATGTGAAATCAAGATTTGTCATTATTATAATTTTTCAAAGCACAGCAAAAATCTCTCCCTAGCACTCAAAAGCAATATTTATTGATTTAATAAACAATTATATTTTAAGACAAGACAAATAACAATAGCATCTTCTCATCCAACAAGCACCCAGTGTTGGAACCACCATTAGACATACAGTGCTATTACACTGTTTTAAAAGCAGAAATTACTCCAACTAGCCTAAAGTTCCACATAATCACACTTATTCACATTAAAGAAGGACTCAAAACATAATATTCCAGCTTCACTCCTCAACCAGCATCTCTAAAAATGATTGACATCTTGTACTTTGTCTTGGTGCTTTAGAGATAATCGTCAATATTACTCCAATGATAGCTGACAAACCTCCAACATCTAAAAGGTAATTTGATCAATGATCTCTTTCAGCCAGACGGGTAATTGTGGCATGAATCATCAAGAGGAAGATGGGGAAAAGAAGACGTTGTTAGTGAATTCTGCCATGAACTGCTAATGGATTTACACCACTGCCTGACAGCTTAAAAAAACGTTACATTATGTTTTTCAAAATGTGTATTTTCTCTCACTAGTTTAGGAAGTGAAAGCCCAGGCTTGCCAGCTTGCTATTAAATTTTTGGTTTATTTCATTAAATTAAATTTAAATATAGTATTTACTGCCTGTTATTTCTCACCTTTTTCATTGCAGGTTTCCTGTAGTTTTAGGGGCAGTTTTAATTGATTGTGCCTTACAGACAGTTTTGTACGGCGTATGTGTATCTGAGTATTAGAACAACTCCCCAAACCTCATCAATTTAGAATGTAGGGCTGTGAAAATCAGGTCCATGTATTAATCTGGCATTATAACCCCGGTTCGAAAGCCTTAATGCTGATTGGCCAACAGCCGCGTGGATATATATCAGGCCATATGCCAACAGTAATGACAAAACATTTATTTTTACTGCTCTTAATTATGCTGGTAATTCAGTTTATAATAGCAAATAAGGCACCTCGGGGTTGTGGAATATTTTGTATTTATTATGATCTCAATTAGCTGCTACCAAGGCAGCAGCTACTCTTCCTGGGGTCCAAACAACAACATTAAGGCAGCTGGCTGGCTTTATTCTACAGCTAAGGGCTGTATCCAGGTATCGTGGAATAAAGAACAGCCTTTAGCCGTGGTATATTGGCCATATACCACATGCCTCTTGGGCCTTATTTCTTAATTATATCACACTCTGTCACAACAATATTACAGTAGGCTACTGATGACAAAGCTTGATCACTTACACGACATGTTTTGATAGGTAGATACTAAAGGTCTACAGTTTGTGTGAGTGAGTCTATCATCAAGTGGCGCAAATTAACATGGTAAAGAGAAACAACTCGTTTATTACTGTAACTTGAATGTGGATCAGACAATGGTCAATTATAGACAAGACAACTGCCCATAATATCACTCGGCATGCTTATCCTCTCTCTGAGTCAGCAGCTTTCAAATGTGAAGGACATGCAAATGAACGCTCAACGTGGAGGAACACCCCAAAATACCACAATCTCACATTCGCCAGTGATGCCGCTTGGATATTGAATACATTATTCTTCGCAGGGTCTCCAAAAGGTTATTTTGTCTATAATATTCCATTCAGGGAAAGAATTAAAAATTCTCTCCCAAATAACTCAGCTTTCACTGCACACCAATTGGGTTGCTTATTTGTGCGAATGCAGATAATATTTTGAAATAACTACTTTTTGATGGAACATCAGGGACGTGACAGAGTGGAATGAGGGGAAGTATACTTATGATGAAGAGAAAGAAAATCAAAATAGTATCTAAACAAGCACCCTTCACTGGTTGGACCCCCTAAAGAGTATCTGCCTAGAGAGTTTTCTAGCCATACTGTGGCTGTCTATTTACCACCACAGATGGATTCTGCACACTAAGAACGCACTCAGTCAGCTGTATAAGGAAAACAACACAAACAGGAAACCGGCCGCCACCCAGAGGCGCCTCCCAGTGGCCGGAGACTTTAATGCAGGGAAAAGTTCTATCAAGTTCATATTTATATAGCCAAAAACAGCGTTTACTATGGCATTGATGTTGAAAGCGTTTCCCTCCAATAACCGGCAGTCAAGTCAGCGTCACAAATTAAATAATTAAATTTAGAAAACATGTAAAATATTATATTGTCATTTTAAGAATTATAGATTTACATCTCTTGAACGCAATCAACTTGCCAGATTTAAAAAAAATAACCTTACTGGGAAATCACACTTTGCAATAATCCCAGCACTGCGCCCAAAAAATTACGCGTTGCGATACAACTGAAGCGTCATGTTGGGAGATCTAAAATCGAAAATACTATGTAAATAATCCATTACCTTTGATTCTCTTCATCAGATGTCACTTCCCAGAGTGTCCACAGGTCCATAGCAGATAGTTTTGTTCAAAATGCTCATCATTTATATCCAAAAATCTCTCCGTCTTGTTAGCACATGATCTATTAGCGGACTTCGTCATAGCGAGGGGAAAAAATATATTTCCGTTCGTTCAACATGTCAAGCGTTGTATAGCATAAATCATTGGGGCCTTTGGTTTAACCAGAGCGTGAATAATATTCAAGGTGGGCGAATGCATACTCTTTATAGCATTGGAGCAGGGTACCCCTTGTGAACTCGTTTGCCAGGTGTCTAATGGACATCATGTCGTTCCATGGCTCTTTGTTCGGTCAGATCTCTCCTCAAGACTCAAAACACTTTGTAAAGGCTGGTGACATCTAGTGGAAGCAATAGGAAGTGCCAAATTATTCCTCAGCCCCTGTGTTTTTCAATGGGATAGGTTTAAAGTCAATACAACACATCAGGTATCCACTTCCTGTCAGAAAATGTCTCAAGTTTTGCCTGCCAAATGTGTTCTTATACTCACAGACACCATTCAAGCAGTTTTAGAAACTTTAGGTATTTTCTATCCATATATAATAAGTATATGCATATTCTAGTTACTGGTAGGATTAGTAACCAGATTAAATGGGTACATTTTTTTTATCCAGGCGTGCAAATGCTGCCCCCTGGCCTAACAGGTTAACTTCTTTGGGCTGGGCAGTATTTTCACATCCGGACAGCGTGCCGATTTAATCTGGTTGCGACTCCTGCCAGTAACTAGAATATGCATATAGTATTGGCTTTGGACCTAAAACTGCAAAACTGTTTGAATGAGTGATAATGATATAACGAACTCCTATGAGCAAAAACTGAGAAGTTTCATGCAGGGAAGTGGCCTGTGACAAGGTGTTGTTGTTCTTGCCTATTGAAGAGTCAGGATCTTAGCTGTAGCATTGACATTTCCTAGGGGGCTCCAATAGGCTCTCAGAGCCGGAAAAACCTGAACGATGTTGAGGCAGCCTCCCAGGCTGAAACGCACATTATCGCCTTTTTCCGTGGCCCATCAGAGGACAATGGAATTGGCGCGTGCCAGTCGACCCATGCAGTATTTTCCTTCGGCTGTTTAGCTAATTGCAGATTCCTGGTCGGAATATTATCGCTTTTTGAGAATAATGCATTAAAAATTGATTTTAAACAGCGGTTGACGTGCTTTGAAATGCAGTAATGGAATATTTAGAATTTTTTTGTCACGAAATGCCCATCTGTGCTGACCGTTATTTACCATTTCGGATAGTGTCTGACGCCTGCAGACAAAGCAGCTATTCGGATATAGCGATGGATTATTTTGGACCAAACCAACATTTGTTACTGAAGTAGCAGTCCTGGGAGTGCATTCTGACGAAAGAACAGGAAAGGTAAGACCATTTTGTTATAGTAAATGGGATTTTGGTGAAGGCTAAGCTTTGCAGTTGTCTAAATAGCTAGCCCTGTGATGCCGGGCTATCTACTCGAAATATTACAAAATGTGCTTCATCAAAAGCTATTTTAAAAATCGACATATCCAGTGCATAGAGGTGTAATGTATCTATAATTCTTAAAATAGTATACTTTTTGTGACGTTTATACATTGAGTAATTTGAAAGTAATTGTTATAATTCCCGGAAGTTTTGCGGGGTATGCTTTTTCTGAGCGTCACATGCTAATGTAAAAAGCTGGTTTTTGATATAAATATAGACTTGATTAACAGAAAATGCATGTTTTGTATAACATAATGTCCTAGGTGTGTCATCTGATGAAGATCATCAAGGTTAGTGCTGCATTTAGCTGTCTTCTGGGTTTTTGTGACATTATATGCTAGCTTGAAAATGGGTGTCTGATTATTTCTGGCTGTACTCTGCTACATAATCTAATGTTTTGCTTCGTTGTAAAGCCTTTTTGAAATCGGACAATTAATGATTAGATACTTGAGTCTTGTCTTTAAATACTGTAAAATAGTCATATGTTTGAGAAATTGAAGTAATAGCATTTCAAAGGTTTTGAAAATCGCGCCACAGATTCAACTGGCTGTTACGTGGGTGGGACCAATTAGTCCCGCGGTCCCCATAGAGGTTAAATCCACTTAAATCAGTGCAGATGAATTGGAGGAGACGGTTAAAGATGGATTTTTGGCAATTGACACATAGACTGTGTATGTGTGTGTCAGTGAGGTAGTGAATGGGCAAGATAAAATATTTAAGTGACAGTTTCCAAATGCGTAGCAGTCAGACATCTTTGTCTTGTCTCGTCCCATGTATATATCTTTTTATATATATTTTTCTTTGCATTCTTTTAATTGCATTCTTTTAATTCCTAAACCTCAACTAAAATACTCTCCTGCAACCCGCCCCACCCAATGTAGTGTGGATCTCTTTTTTTTCTGAAGTATTTCTATTTACCTCTGAACTGAATCCTCAACTGAAGTAGCTAGCTCTCAGCTATTACATTTTTAGTCATTTAGCAGGCGGCTCTTATCCAGAATACTTACACTGAGTGAGGCATAAACATTTCAATTAATTTCATACATTTTTGTATTTTTTACCCCATACTGGCCCCTGTGAAATCAAACCCACAACCTTGGGCGTTGCAAACACCATTGCAAACACCAATACAGAAACACCATGCTCTACCAGTTCTGCATTAGCACAAATAGCCCCCATGATATGCAACTTTTCAGGAAGTTAGGAACCAATATACAGGCAATTAGGAAAGCTAAGGCTAGCTTTTCAAACAGAAATTTGCATCCTGTCATACAAACTCAAAAAGTTCTGGGACACTGTAAAGTCCATGGAGAATAAAACCACCTCCTCCCAGCTGCCCACTGCACTGAGGCTAGGCCAACACTGTCACTACCGATAAATCACAATAATTGAGAATTTCAAAGCATTTTTCTACGGCTGGCCATAAACACACCTGGCTTCCCCTACCGGTCAACAGCCCTCGCTCTCCACAACAACTTCGCCCAAACCTCCCCCACTTCTCTCCTTCACCCAAATCCAGATAGCTGATGTTCTGAATAACTGCAAAACCTGGACCAGTACAAATCAGCTGGGCTAGACAATCTGACCCTGTCTTTCTAAAATTATCTGCCGAAATTATTTACAACCCCTATTACTAGCCTGTTCAACCTTTCTTCGTATCGTCTGAGATTCCCATAGATTGGAAAGCTGCTGCGGTGTCCCCCTCTTCAAAGGGGGAGACACTCCCTAGACCCAAACTGCTACAGACCTATATCTATTCTACCCTGCCTCTCTAAGGTCTTTTGAAAGTCAAGTTAACACAACAGATTACCGACCATTTTTGAATCTCACCGTACCTTCTCCGCTATGCAATCTGGTTTCAGAGCTGGTCATGGATGCACCTCAGCCACGCTCCAAAGGTCCTAAACGATATCATAAATGCCATCGAGATAAGAGACATTACTGTGCAGCCGTATTCATCGACCTCGCTAAGGCTTTTGTCAATCACAACATTCTTATTGGCAGACTCAACAGCCTTCGGTTTCTCAAATGATTGCCTCGCTTGGTTCACCAACTTCACTTCTCCGATAGAGTTCAGTGTGTGAAATCGGAGGGCCTGTTGTGTCGGACCTCTGGCAGTCTGTATTGGGGTTCCCACAGGGTTCAATTCTCCAGGCCGACTCTCTTCTCTCTGTATACATCAATGATGTCAGCTCGTTGCTGTGATTCTTTGATCCACCTCTACGCAGACGACATTCATTCTGTATACCTCTGGCTGCCTCTTTGGCCACTGTGTTAACTAACCTCCAGATGAGCTTCAATGCCAACAACTCTCCCTTCCGTGGCCTCCAACTGCTCTTAAATGCCCAGTAAAACTAAATGCATGCTCTTCAACTCGATCGCTGCCCGCACCTGCCCGCCAGTCCAGCATCACTACTCTGGACCGGGTTCCTGACTTCCCCTTGGACAACAACAAATACCTTGGTGTCTGGTTAGATTGTAAACTCTCCCTTCCAGACTCATATTAAACATCTCCAATTCAAAATTAAATCTAGATTCGGCTTCCTATTTCACAACAAAGCATCCTTCACTCTGCTGCCAAACATACCCTCGTAGAAACTGACCATCCTACCGATCTCGACTTTGGTGATGTCATTTCTAAAATAGCCTCCAACACTCTACTCAAAACATTGGATGCAGTCTATCACATTGCCAATGCCGTTTGTCACCAAAGCCCCATATACTTCACCACCACTGCGACCTGTATGCTCCGTTGGCTGGCTCGCTTCATACTCGTCGCCAAAACCCACTGGCTCCAGGTCATCTACAAGTCTCTGCTAGGTAAAGCCCATCCTTATCTCAGCTCACTGGTCACCATAGCAGCACTCCATCCGTAGCATGCGCTCCAGCAGGCTATATCTCACTGGTCACCCCCAAAAGCCAATTCTTCCTTTGGCCGCCTCTCCTTCCAGTTCTCTGCTGCCCAATGACTGGGAACGAACTGCAAAAAATCTCTGAAGCTGGAGACCCTTACCTCCCTCACTAGCTTTTAAGCACCAGCTGTCTGAGCAGCTCACAGATCCCACTGCACCCTGTACATAGCCCATCTGTAAAATAGCCCATCCAGCTACCTCATCCCTATACTGTATTTATTTATATATCTTTGCTCCTTTAATTCGCCACCATGGCCTATTTATTGCCTTACCTCTCTTATCCTACCTCATTTGCACATACTGTATATAGATTTTTCTACTGTATTATTGATTGTATATTTGTTATTCCATGTGTAACTCTGTGTTGTTGTATGTCGAACTGCTTTGTTCTTTATCTTGGCCAGGTCGCAGTTGCAAATGAGAATTTGTTCTCAACTAGCGCTACCTGGTTAAAATAAAGGTGAAATATAATAAAAAGAAAAAGTTCCTTTGAGCGTAAATGTCGGCGTAAGGGCTGACTGCGGTGACCGGCAGTCATGCGAGTCATGAACAAAGTAAAATTGCATTGACGCTGAGTCAGGTAATCTTCTCTTATCCGGTCTGGACATGCGTTGGCAGTACCCAGCTCACTAACGACCATCAGGTCGCTAATGGCTTGGTACTCAGGGCTCCTTTGTCCCTCTAACCACTCTTGACATCAATGCAAATGCAATCAAAAATCATGAAGCACTTATCATCAACATTCATAGCTTGCGGAAAATGTTTGAGGTTGGGGGTCTAGAGTAGAAAAACAAATATATATATATTTTTTATTATTATTATTTTTTTTTCTTCTGATTAATAAATGGCTATAAAAAGTCAGTATTGTGCTTTTTAAAACTCACCTCACCCTTGATTGATCAAACTGAAGAAAGAAGTTCACGACAGGTTGAAACCGGAAGTGTAAAAATTGACGTTGTGGATGTTGTTTGAAAGCCAAACACAACGAAATGGACAGCACTTTCTAAGGTGATGATTAATTCAAAACACCCATATAGAATATTATTAATAAAGCTTATGCCACGCGATAGACATAGGCTCATATATGAGCCCAAGCCCAAAAAATAACGAAAGGAAAATATGAATTGTGCTGTAATACAGTACATAGCCTGCTCGCATATTATGAATTGGAGAATTATATATATTGTTTAACTGATTTAAGATGTCTTTGGTAAATAACTGGACTAGCCTACAGTGCATTCGGAATGTATTCGAACCCCTTCACTTTTTCCACATTTTGTTGGGTTACAGCCTTATGCTGAAAAATGATTTCAATGTTTTATCAGTCTACACACACTACGTCCATTATGACAAAGTGAAAACAGGTATTTAGAAATGTTTGCCGAAATGTACTACAAATCAAAAAACCAGTGTAACGACACAGTGAAAGGAAATAGGACCAAGGCGCAGCTTGGTGAGTGCTCATCATTAACTTTTAATAGAACACTTTCTAAACAAAACAAGAAAAAACGAACGGACAAGCTAAAAGTTCTGTCAGGAACATGAACTGAAACAGAAAGTAACCCTTACAAACCCAACGGAAAACAGGCTGCCTGCGTATGGCTCCCAATCAGAGAACAATGATATACAGCTGTCCCTGATTGAGAACCATATCCCGGCCAAAAATAAAGAAATACAATACATAGTTATGCCCACCCTAGTCACCACCCTGGCCTAACCAAAATAGAGAATAAACCCTCTCTATGCACAGGGGTGTACAACCAGCTAATACCTTATTTACAAAAAGTATTCAGATCTTTTTTTTTTTATATGGAGACTCAAAATTGAGGTCAGGTGCATCCTTTCCATTCATGTCACCCTTGAGATGTTTCTACAACTTGATTGGAGTCCACCTGTGTTATATTCAATTGATTGGACATGATTTGGAAAGGCCACAAATGTCAGAGCAAAAAACCAAGCCATGAGGTCGAAGGAATCTTCCGTAGATCTCCGAGTCAGGATTGTATCGATGCACAGATCCGGAAGGGTACCAAAAATATCTGCAGCATTGAAGGTCCCGAAGAACACAGTGGCTTTCCCATCATTCTTAAATGTAAGAAGTTTGGAATCACCAAGACCCTTCCTAGAGATGGCCGGCGGGCCAAACTGAGCAATCCCACGGGAGAAAAGGGCTTGGTCAGGGAGGATGACATAGAACCCAATGGTCACTCTGACAAAGCTCCAGTTCCTCTGTGGAGATGGGAGAACCTTACAGAAGGACAACCATCTCTGCAGCACTCCACCAATCCTCGCCGTTTATGGTAGAGTGGGCCAGAATTGGAAGCCACTCCTCAGTAAAAGTCCACATGACAGCCCGCTTGGAGTTTGGCCAAAAAGGAACCTAGAAGACTCTCAGACCATGAAAAAACAGGATTCTCTGGTCTGATGAAACCGGGCATTGAACTCTTTGGCCTGAATGACAAGAGTCACTTCTGGAGGAAACCTGCAGACGTGCATCTCACCAACGTGCATTTCCATCTCCTCCTCTCTCTCCTTCATTCCTTTCTCAATCGAGCAGAAAGGGTCTGTCAACAGTTTAATGAAATATGTTTTGTTTTGAAAACATGTTACTTATGGAAGTTCCTGAACAAATATCCACTTGGTTTCCCAAAATTAAGCACGGGGTAGCTGCAGGAACAGGGTTGGAGGAGCCCATGGCATATAGAGTTCTAGGTAGAATATCACCAGGAAGAGTCTGCATGCTCCCTCAAACAGTGGTTGATGCATGGAGTCAAATAAGTGGAGTAGCCTATTCTGTGTGATTGAAAAAAGCAACGGTTGGGGAAAGCAGCCTCCATCGCCTTATTCGGTTGCATACAGATTACGTCTTTTTCCCCGACCCTGTTCCTGCCCATTTCATAAAGGGCCATTCTAAATCAAAACAATTTTTACATTTTAGTAAAGACAAGACTAAATTCGAGAATAGTCTAATGGATGAAAAATATGACCACTTGATGAGAACAGCATGTGCAGCCTGGAGTCAAAGAACAGAGCACATGAATTTTTTGCGACTTCATGCAGGCCATATATGTTTTGATTTCAAGACATTCTATGGTTTGTATCATTCTTAAATAAAGTTGCTTAACAATCACTCTAAATCAGCTTATAGGACCTGTTTCAAATGATCAATTTATGCTGAACACAGCCACTTCATATGCTTGCACTTGCTCTGGAAAAGAGAAAATAACATTTTTCATTTTTATTTATCTAAGTTCAATTACTATTATTATTGTTACTTCTTACTATAAGCATATCGTCTACTAAATTAATAAGCCTATGGCATAGCCACAGATAACATACAGTAGGACAACTCATATTTTACTCTTCTGAAATACATTTTCTTCATATCATAATGTTTCTTTAGGCCTGCATAAAAATAAATAATGAATTTAATAGACTTTTTTAAATGTAGATGTTCCAAAGGGCATGCATCAGCAGCTTGTATGCGGATTGTATGTGTGTGGAGGGTCTGGAGATGCTAAATGTGTTTATGTTAGTTAACCTGTTATGGCTAGGGGCGAGTATTTTCACGGCTGGATAAAAAACGTACCCGATTTAATCTGGTTACTACTCCTGTCCAGTAACTTTAGAATATGCATATAATTATTGGCTTTGGACTAGAAAACACCCTAAAGTTTCTAAAACTGTTTGAATGGTGTCTGTGAGTATAACAGAACTCATATGGCAGGGCAAAAAACCTGAGAAGATTTCATTCTGGAAGTGGCCCGCATGCACAAGGTGTCGTTCTTCCTTGTCTCTGTTTATTGAAGAGTGAGGATCTTAGCTGTCCCGTGACACTTCCTATGGCTGCCATAGGCTCTCAGAAGGCGTGCAAAATGTCTTACATCAGTGGCTTTCAGGGCTCTGGCTGCGAAAAAAAGTAGCGTTTGGGTAGTGGCTGGTTACAGTACTGTGAGACTCAGGCTCGTGCCCGCCGACGGACAGCTTTGTTTTATTTCATCTGTTTAGCTAAATGGACATTCCCGGTCGAATATTATCGCTTTTCACGAGAAAAATGGCATAAAAATGGATTTTAAACAGCGGTTGACATGCTTCGGAAGTACGGTAATGGAATATTTAGATTTTCTTTGTCACGAATTAGCATGCGTGCGACCCTGATTTACCATTTCGGATGTGTCTGGGGCCATACAACCAACCCGCTATTGATATATGATTATTTTACCAAACCACTTGTTATTGAAGTAGCAGTCCTGGGGTGCATTCTGACGAGAACAACAAAGGTAATCAAACTTTTTATAATAGTAAATCTGATATTGGTGAGTGCTAACTTGCCAGGTGTCTAAATAACTAGCCTGTGATGCTGGGCTATGTACTTAGAATATTGCAAAAATATTAAGCTTTCACCAAAAAGCTATTTTAAAATCGACATATCGAGTGCATAGAGGATTCTGTATCTATAATTCTTAAAATAATTGTTATGCTTTTTGTGAATGTTTATCGTGAAGTAATTTAGTAAATTGTTAAGCAAATTCCCGGAAGTTTGCGGGGTTATCTCCTGATTCTGAAACGTCACATGCTAATGTAAAAAGCTGTTTTTAATATAAATATAACGATTGAACAAAACATGCATGTATTGTATAACATAATGTCCTAGGTATGTCATCTGATGAAGATCATCAAAGGTTAGTGCTGCATTTAGCTGTCTTCTGGGTTTTTGTGACATTATATGCTAGCTTGAAAAATGGGTGTCTGATTATTTCAGCTTGGTACTCTGCTACATAATCTAATGTTTTGCTTTCGCTGTAAAGCCTTTTTGAAATCGACAGTGTGGTTAGATAAAGGAGTGTACTTGTCTTTTAAAATGCTGTGAAATAGTCATATGTTTGAAAAATTGAAGTTTTTGTATTTTTCAGGAATTTGTGAGTCGGCATATTATCATTGGATATTGAACAGTTGTTGCTGGGACATTCTGGATGTATGAGGTTAACATTAAATTAGGTTGAAGCCAGCAGTCTTTGGCATGACAATAACCGTCTGACAAAATTTCATGACCACCCCAGCTTCTACTAAACAGCTCACAACTAGGAGCACCGGTTTATGTCCAAAACTGCATTGCTTCTGGGTTTTTACACTCACCATTTTCCTCTGTATCAAGAATGGTCCACCACCCTAAGGACATCCAGCCAACTTACACAACTGTGGGAAGCATTGAGAAGTAAATATGGTTGTTCAGATTCACTTAGATATGTGGACCACACTGTTTTAATGGCTAGCTCAGAATATGAACTTTCCAAAAGTTGTTTTATATTTTATATGACCCAAATAATTGTTTATAAATCCCATCATTGGATGGTTCGGTAGTTGGGTTTTAATGGGGACTCCATAGGCCAGCATAGCTGACCTCAGTTGTAAATATATAGAAAAAGGAGTTGCCTGGTAATATACAGTACCAGTCAAAGGTTTGGACACAACTACTCATTCAAGGGTTTTTCTTTATTTTTACTATTTTATACATTGTAGAATAATAGTTTAGTAATCAACACTATGAAATAACACTTATGGAATCGTGTAGTAACAAAAAGTGTTAAACAAATAAAAACATACTTTAGATTTGAGATTCTTCAAGTAGCCCCTATTCATTATAATGCCATTATTGCTTTTGTGCTGGTTCAATATTTATCAAGGCCACTTGTAGCTTACAATTATGTTTAGGCTACTCATTCGTCCACTGAATATTATTCATGTTCTGTTAAAAGGCCCCACGATTTATGCTATACAACATTTGACATGTTTGAAACTTAACGGAAATATATTTTTTCCCCGCTCATGACGAGAAGTCCGGCTGGCTTAGATCATGTGCGAACAAGACGGAGATTTTTGGACATAAATGATGAGCTTTTTTGAACAAAACTACATTTGTTATGACCGGTGGATACCTGGAAGTGACATCTGATGAAGAGAATCAAAGGTAATGGATTATTTACATAGTATTTTCGATTTTAGATCTCCCCAACATGACGTCAGTCTGTATTTCGCAATGCGTATTTTTCTGGGCGCAGTGCTCTGGGGATTATTGCAAAGTGTGATTTCCAGAGCAGTTATTTTTAAATCTGGTGTGTTGATTGCGTTCAAGAGATGTAAATCTATAATTCTTTAAATGACAATATAATATTTTACCAATGTTTTCTAATTTTAATTATTTAATTTAGACGCTTGACTTGATCAAGGTTGTTATTGGAGGGAAACGATTTCTCAACATCAATGCCATAGTAAAACGCTGTTTTTGGATATAAATATGAACTTGATAGAACTAAAATGCATGCATTGTCTAAATATAATGTCCAAGAGTAAGCCATCTGATGGAGATTAAAGGTTAGTGCATCATTTTAGCTGGTTTTATGGTTTTGGTTACCCTGTCTTTGAAATTGACAAAACATTACACACAACTTTGTAAATGTACTGTCCTAACATACTCTTAAATTTATGCTTTCGCCGTAAAACCTTTTTGAAATCGTAAAACGGGTTAGATTAAGGGAGATGGTTATCTTTCAAAGGGTGTGTATGTTGTATGTTTGAAAATTGAATTTTGACATTTATTTGGATTCAAATTTATCGCTTTAAAATGCACCTGCTGTTGATGGAGTGCACTACGGGTGGCACGCTAGCGTCCCACCTAGCCCATAGAGGTTAAAATCAATTTTTATGCAATTTTTCTCGTAAAAGCGATAATATTCCGACCGGGAATGTCCATTTAGCTAACCGAGGAAAGTAAAGGAAAAGCGTCGACGCAGAGGCACGCTACCCTGAATCTCACAGTACTGTAACCAGCCACTACCCAAACGCTTTACTTTGTTTCAGTCAGAGCCTGCAAAGCCACAATTCAGCTTTTTTGCCACCTCTGAGACCCTAGTATGGCAGCCGTAGAAAGTGTTTCATGGTACAGCTAAGATCCTCACTCTTCATCAAACAGAGACAAGAAGAATCCACACCTTGTCAGACAGGCCACTTCCTCTGCCTGAAACCTTGTCAGGTTTTTGCCTGCCAAATGAGTTCTGTTATACCTCCACAGACACCATTCAACAGTTTTAGAAACTTTAGGGTGTTTTCTATCCATATGTAATAAGTATATGCATATTCTAGTTACTGGGTAGGAGTGGTAACCAGATTTCAAATCGGGTACGTTTTTTATCCATACGTATTAATACCGCCCCTATCCTAAATAGTTTATCTGTTATTAGTCAAAAGTTTGGACATACCCCACTATTCAAAGGGTTTTTTGGTTACGCCATGATTCCATATGTATATTTCATAGTGTTGATGTTCCCTCACTATTATTCTGCAATGTACAAAATAGTAAAAATAAAGTTAAAGTTCCTGAATGAGTAGCTGTGTCCAAACTTTTGACTGGTACTGTATATCATCCGTATTTTGCCTCTTTCACAGTACTCCTCAACCTCCACTAGAGTGGGTTCCAAATGATTCTCCCTCAGCTGTCCCCATAGGATAACCCTTTTTTTTGTTCCAGGTAAACCCTTGCCGGGGATGTAGAATCCTCTATAGAACGGGTTCCCCTATGGAACAGTGGAATGTCCATTACAATTCTAGGGATTGCACCTTAAGAATGTACTTTCCCCCTCCCTTTAATAAGCAAGAAATCATAGACCGAAGCTCCAAAAATCAGATTGTTAGCTTGGTCTTCGGCATTGTAAAAGGTTTTTTTAAATGTAGCTAGATGAGGCGGTGCTCTTGGTCCTGTAACCGACCTGTGCCACTCCTCCCACCATCTCTTCCCCTTATCTTCCCTTCCCCTTTCCCCCTCCTTTCCTGTGAGAGATTTGGAAAGGTGGGCCGTGGTGGTAATGCCCAGATATCTGGCAGTTGATCACACAGATGGGTCGGACTGAGCCAGCTGAACTCACACACAGCTGGGAGTGATGAGGCACGGATGCTTCCTATCTGCACAGGATGTACTGTAGTGCACAGGCCACACTGACGCACCACAGTGGGCTACAGCAGGATGGATTCCAATAGGAGGGATGAGAGAAGAGAGGGAAAGAGGAGGGGTAGATGGGAGCGGAGCTGAGCTGAGGGTGGAGAGAGGAAGAAGAGGGGAATCTCAGAAAGAGGGAGAGGAGAGAAACAGAGGGCTATGAGAAAGGTTGCACTCCAAAGAATGGAAAAGAAGAGAGAGAGGAAGAAGGGGAAATGGGAGGGGAAGGTAAAAAAAGGAAAGGAAAGAGGTGAGAGGGATAAACGAAGGAGTCTAAACATGAGAGAGAGAGAATAGAGGGAGAAATGTTGTTCTAGAGGGAGGGAGAACTCAGCAGGTGAAGAAAGAAGTGGAGTGAGAGAACATTTAGAGGGGAAAGAGGAGTGAATGGTGAGAGGATAGCTCCAAAGGAGGAAAGAGGTAAGGAGTGGCTTGTGGTGAGGTACGTTAAGGTATCCAGATATGAGGAAGCTTGATGGAGAAAAGGTAAGAGCATTATAATAGAGCAGTTGTAATGGCTGCAAACACAATTACAGGCACACTGTGGAGATAATGGTTTAGAGGAGAGGGACAGTGAGGTGATCATTATAATGACTGTAATGAGCCTGATGGGGGAAAGAAAAGACTGGTTTGTAAGAAACAGCCAGGCTCCACAGAAAATGCAGCTGCATTTGTACATTTTCAAGAGTATGTAGACTCAAAACTGCTTTCTTACTATTTATAGGCCGCGGTCCAAATGTATGATTTGAGAAAGGATATGTTTATCCTGGAAAGCAATGTTCATGAATAAGACAGGACACATACTGTAGTGATAAACACTTGATTACACTATGCTGACTTATCTAGTGAATTCTGAATGTACATGTATGAATTATCATTGCGATTCAGCATTTTTTTTAAAAGGCAAATTAAAAGCATGTGTAAGGATGTAAGGATAGTATAAGTGACAATTTTATTGGAAGCCCCGCTGAGGAGATGTCATTCATAGCTGGAGCGATGCTTAGAGTGGATAGAGTTGCCTATTATGCTTTATTCATTTAATTTAATTAGGATATTTTCACTATAAATGCTCAAATATTACAACTTTTGAGAGCAATGTTTTAAATTTGCACTGATGATTTTCTTGATCCCAGACTGCAGTTCAAATCAAATCAAATTGTATTAGTCACATGCCGCACCGAATAGGCCTGTACTCTGGAGCGGGATCGATTTGCAGGTGGTGGGTCTTGCCGTGGTCTGGGGCGGTGTGTCACAGCATCGGTGGATTCTGAGCTTGCTTGTCATTGCAGGCAATCTCAATGCTGTGCGGTACAAGGGAAGACATCCTCCTCCCCCATGTGGTACCCTCTCCCTGCAGGCCCATCCTGACATGACCCCTCCAGCATGACAATGCCACCAGCCAGATTGGGGCTCTGCTCTGTGCGTGGTTTCCTGCAAGACAGGAAACTCAGTGTTCTGCCATGGCCAGCGAAGAGCCCAATATCAATCCCAAGTGAGTACTGCCTGGGACCTGTTGGATCAGAGGGTGAGGGCTAGGCTTATTCCTCCCAGAAATAGTAGAACACTGACATACCTCACCAGGAGTATGGAGTTGAGAAGGTGTGCAGTGGTATTTCATTTCTTTAACTTTGACTTGACCACACTCACTTGGCAGAACAGCCGTCTCTCCAACCTCCGTATTTGAGTTTGGGCAAGGAGAGGGCAGCGAGTGCAGCTTTGCACAGCTCTTCAAATGTATTTGACTCCGGAAGAGTCCGTGTAGTTATCTACTTCACTACCAAAAACTCGACTGTATTCAGTTGAGTACCACCTAAACAGATGGATGTTTCTCCATTGGGAAACAATTTTATCAATTGTTGGGGGAATGGTACCCCAGCAGCTCAGCTTACTTTAATACTTTTAGTGGTGCCTTTGTACTTTAGCACTTAACACTGAACAAGGCCATGTTTCGTAAGGCTTCTAGGTTGTCTTTTTTGGGAGCCTTGTGAAGTTCCTTGCATAAAGCAACAATGAAGTTGATGCACTGTCTCCGAATGACCTTTTTTCTGGCTAGCAAGATTTGTTGGTACACCGTGTTTCCCGAAAAGGTACCCAAGGTATGGTGATGGACTGAGATCAAGGGGCATCCTTCAGGACATACATTTTTGCCATAGGGTTGACTACTCTGCTGCAAATTGATGTTAAGAGGTGTACCAGATTGACCAAAAGCTTGACAGGATCTGTTTGCTCTCCTCAAATGACTTCACTGCAACTTGTACGTCGGACAGGATTGGATTTCAAGAATGTCAGGTAGACATAGTTGGTCTTGGCTCATGTACATCGGCATGGAGCACATCCGCCATGTAGAAATGCTCACTGGCTCTCGGCAACTCAAAGTGGAGTTTCATATCTTTCCACTGGCTCAATATACGAGTTACCGCAGGCTCAATCGATAGCCAACGTGTGGCACACATTTTGGTGATCTGCAGGTTTCTGGCCGCCACCACTGGTGGCATACACTGCTTTGTACGACTCTCGGCGCTGTTTGGGAAATCGAAAACCAGTTGTAGGTTTCCCGATTGGCACTCAACACTCCTTGGGATGGTTTCTTTGGATGCCGCACTGACAGCCAATTGAAAAGACTGGCAATCACAGCGTTGATAGAGTACCAAATTTGGCAATGCACTATTCTTCCTTTAAAATCTTGGCACCGAGTTCCCCAGCGCCATCACGGACGCATTATCAGTGCCAAAACCCTGAAGTTTTTAAGGTTACACTTCCAAGAAACTCAACTACCGTTTATGCATTGATCGGGCATCGCCTCCATGAATTCAAGCCCGAGAAATGTGGACAACCGAATCACCACACCCAGGTATTTCGAGACACTGACATCAGTAGACTCATCCAAACGTGAGACTGAACTTCTCATCCTCCACATCTGATGTTACCCTTGAGAAAATAATAGGTAGTCAGCACTCTAATCATTTCTATGCACTTGGTGCAGTGCATTTGGAAGTTTGTTGCTGCCACAGAAACTGAAAAAGGCAGCTTTACAAGCCATACCCAAATGGTTGCATGCTAGCAGCGTAACAATGCTCCGCGAATGGCCATTGCCATAGTAGCTTCTGGCGCTTTTGCAGTTATCCACTTTCTTAACCAACTGTGGTAATGTAGACTGGGCGCTTATGTGGTTGTACGGTTTTGATGTATTTATATGCTTTGCAGTAGCACAATGTTTTTTTGAAGTCATATATTTTTGCAAGCATAGGCGATTTATAGTACTCAGAGCAATTCGCTAATCACCCTCCGATTACTGGCTTCAGCCACCTTTAAATTCAGGTACAATACCACTTTTTCTGTACTTTTCTGTACACTTTGGATTGAGACATGTTGATGGATGTTGTAAGTTCTGTTCAAGATCAAAACATTCGTGACCAACTACATTCAATGAGTCGGTTCCACCGAAGGCATACTACCGCTGCTGCAGTCAGCCAACAATGATTTGCAGTTTGAAGAAATTGCTGCCGGGCTTGCTACTGCCTGCGCAACGAGCTGAGCGCTTGCTGCCGACGTCACTCGCTAATGGACTTTTGCAGCCAGGCATGGCGGTTGTGACTTAGCGTGAGACAGAGAAATTCATTTTTGTGTCATTTAGAGGAAAATGCGTGCATTTTAGCATTTGAGTCACTCTTTCAAAAGCTGCTAAAAGCTCTAAACACATTTTAAAAGTAGCTAAATTTGTTGCTAGGTGCTGTTTGAAAACAAGTTGCTGGGGTGGTCTGAAAAGTTGCTAAATCTAGCAATAAAATACAAATTGTTAAGTTGGCATCACTGTGTACAGTATTTCTAAGGCTGTGCATTCCGCTCAAAATGAAGTGTACATCTTCGTTCGCAGACATTTAAATGAAGTTGATATCCACTTTCAGTTTTCAGAAAGTTTTCCAGCTCAGAATCCATTCCAGCCTGTGAATATACTCTGTAATGTTCTTTAAGTTGCCTCCCTTGAGTCGACAACAAGCAAAATCTATCTCCCGATGGACTGAGTCATAACATCTCTAAAGTCATAGCACTTTGTATGACACTGAAACCCTTGTTGTTTGCTGTTGTTTATCTCCTGGGACTTTGACTTCGGGGGGAGGTTTGAGACCTGTGTTTTATTTGTCACAAAGAACTATCAACCAGCACAAATGTCAGGAGAGTTTGGGGACTGACATTCTGCCTGCCAATGAGTGGGAGGAGAGGCGGCACATTAAAAAAGCACCAAAGGTTAGGAGTCAACTGGGGAATACTGAGAAAACAAACATACTGGAAACAGCTAGCTGCTTGCTGCTGTTGAGCGGACATCTGGGAGAGAGAGACGGGGAGAGAGAGAGGGAGGGAGAGGGAGAGAGAGAGAAGAAAAGGAAAAAAGAGTGAAAGAGGGTGGGGGAGAGAGATGTGTCATTCATGTGCTGTTAATTTTGCAGCCTTGCAGTGCTGTGATCAGCAGGGCCCAGAGGGAGGGGATGTCCTGGGGTGGTGTTGTTGAAAGGTCCAGTAATTGCACTAAGGGGCCTCAGCTTTGCAGCTTCAGTTGATGGATTACGTGTGAGGTCGGTGGCTGGGTAAGCAATGGTTATTATCAAAGGCAGATTTACTCTCACAAATAAACCTTGATGAAGCCCAAGTTCACAATACAACAGATAGCTCCAACAACCAGAGTGACACAGGCTACTAACTTCAGAAATTGACAAACAGGCTTCACCAAATGTAATTACCAATGTAGCCAAGATACACAAGTGGATGCAGCGAGTCAGATGGTGCATATTTTCATAGCTATCATCCGACAGTTTAGACACACTGCTCAACTGAGCTTTAGCCTTAAACTGGGATGTAGCCCACAATTACACGTGTGATAGGTGGCACCCAAAAAGACCAATCATGGACAAATTTAATCCGGAATAATTTGCAAGCAACTCCATAGCTTTCTCACAATGGATTTTACAATTCTTCCTCAATGATCAGCGCTTATTCCGAGCCACTAGTGTGAAGTGAAGCAGCTGGCAAGCTAATCAGATTACTAACTTTTCAAAATCACTGCACATCAGAAATATAACACAACGTCAAGGATGCATATAGTAATAGCTGTTTACAATAAATAGCGAAACAACATATCACTTTATATCTAGCAAGATATATTAGCTATGTCTTACCTTATCAGAAGGTCGGTTTCAAATCCCTTAAGCTCTCTCCACTTTGTGAACGCAAATACGTGGTTCACTCATGACACTGACACAAAAAAAGTAATTCCCATTCCTTATGTCCACAAAGCAAAAGTAAATGTCTAAGATGTATAAAGTCTGGGTAAAAAGTATTAATTAGTAATGACATTTCAAACGAAGTAGACAAAGCAGTACTCCACTCTCTCTTGCCTGCCCAGCAGTGAGGGAGATGATGGCATGGTGGTTCTTGAGAGCATACCCCGTGGTTTCACCCACACAAAAATGTGTTTAGGTGCATTGAAAAAGTACTCTCATTGGCTCATACTTCAGTAAAAGTAAAGATAACTTCATAGAAAATGAGTTCAAGTAAAAGAATGTCACCCAGCATTTCTTGTCCAAAAGTATTTGGTTTTAAATATACTTATGTATCAAAAGAAAAGTATATGTCATTTCGAACCCCTTATATTAACCAGATGGCACTAATTCTTCTTTTGTTTTTTTAATTTACTTGACAGCCAGGGACACACTCCAACACTCAGACATAATTTACAAACAAAGCATTTAAAGCGTTTAGTGAATCCTCCAGACCAGAGGCAGGGAATGACCGGGATGTTCTCTTCATAAGAAGCATGAATTGGACATCATTTCCTGTCCTTGCTAAGCATTCAAAATGTGTTCACGACATTTTTGGGTGTCAGGAAAATGTATGGAGTAAAAAGTACACTACATGACCATATGTATGTGGAAACCTGCTTGTTGAACACCTCATTCCAAAATCACTTGGGCATTAATATGGGAGCGGTAACCCCTTACAGCCATAACAGCCTCCACTCTTCTGGGAAGCTTTCCACCAGATGTTGGAACATTGCTGCGGGGACAAGACTCCGCTCACTGATGTTTGGCGCACTAGGCCTGGCACTCAGTCGCTTCCAATAACGAAGGTGTATCGAGCGAGTGCAGGCCAGCCAAGTTCTTCCACAACGACAAACTATTTCTGTACGGACCTCGCTTGTGCACGGGGGGCATTGTCATGCTGAAACAGGAAAGGGCCTTCCCCAAACCGTTAAGCCACAAAAGTTGGAAGAACAGAACCGCCTAGAAATGTCCCTGTATGCTGAAAGGATTTCCCCTTCACTGGAACTAAAGGGGCCTCAGCCAGAACCATGAAAACAGCCTTCCCAGACCATTATTCTCCCCACCTCAAACCTTACAGGTGGCACTATGCACTCGGGAAGGTGGTGTCTCCGGCATCCGCCAAACCAAACCACTTAGTCCATCGTGATTTCGCCAGATGTCTGGGTCGGACTTTTGTCCAGAGTCCAGTGGCAGCAAGCTTTTACACCACCCCAGCCAACGCTACATTGTGAATGATAATCTTAGGGCTTGTTCAGGCTGCTCGTCAGCGAAACCCATTTCACGAGCTCCCACTAACAGTTCTTATGCTGACTTTGCTTCCAGAGGCAGTTTGGAACTAGGTGGTGAGTGTTGTAACCGAGGACAGACGATTCAGCAATCCGCTGGTTTTGGTTCTATGAGCTTTTATGGCCTAACACTCAGCCGGGATGAGCTGTTGTTGCTCCTGGACGCTTTCCACTTCACAATAACAGCACTTGCAGTTGACCGGGCAGCTCGAAAGCAGGGGCAGAAATTTGACCAACTGACTTTGTTGAAATGGTGGCATCCTGACGAAAAGTGTGCCATGTTGAAAGTCACCGAGCTCTTCAGTAAGGCCATATTCTACTACCAATGTTTGTTCACGGAGATTGCATGCCTGTGTGCTCGATTTATACACCAGTCAGCAATGGGTGTGGCTGAAATGGCTAACCCATGAATTTGAAGTGGTTTTCAAATACTTTTTGGCCATGTAGTGTGTGGCTCAGACCTTCTCAAATAGTATTTGGGTAAACCTGACCTATTACAAAGGACCCTCCTCATTGGTTTAGCCATAGCACAGTATACTGGAGCAAATGTTTTTTGACCAATTACTGAAGTTAAGGAGTTGGGGACATTTTACAATGAATGCTTCTGTGGATGTCAACCATTACATATTTGGATTAGCGTCCATCAGTATTCAGAAGTGTTTTATTTCATTTATAACTGATTGGGATATTATTAAATACAGGCATGCACCTTGTTTGATTTACAGAGACCAAAAAGTCAGGGAAAAATGCTTTGAATGGAGGAAACGGACTCAAACCCCTCTTATTAATTTCTGTTTGAAAACTCTATCAGACAGGAGATCAATATGTGACAGAAGTTAAGAATTCCTTCCAGTGGTTCTTGATATTTATTTTGGGCTGTGCCGTAAAGCACTCATTTTCACCACAGCACACATTTGCCCGAATGTAGAACAGCCCAGCTCCATGTAGGGAGATGCTGTCACTGATGACACCGATCAATGCCCACCACTTTGTTACTGATGGGATATGATTTAACCAAGGATGGATAACGGAAAAAGGGACAATATTTTGAATGTCATGTTCCTTGTCAGTGTATTACATCCATGCCTCTGAATTAAACATATACTGTATATGTAATATGTATATTAAAAGTATTTTGACATCTGTTAAAAAAATACACATTGTACCCATCATAGCTTATTGTGCATGCTAAGATTCTGTATTTTAATAAGAATAGCTCCCCCAAATTGCAAATTACAGACTGGTGTCCCTACCATGTAAGCAGTCTATGGGTCAAGGTATGACAGCAATCCATGCAAGAACCAACCCTTTAAGTCTAAATCACAGCTGCTCATGCACTATTTATTACTAAGCAGCCAAACCAACCTCCCTACAGTATGCTTCACTGTGCCATGCTATGCCTTTCTCAGAGACATCAAACTGTTTTGGTGTGCACTGTTAAATGCAGTTGTTGTGTTTACTGTACGTGCAGAGTGAAAGCATCTCCTGAAGTACTGTGCTGTGACAGACCAAGCGCTTTCCAGAAGCAAACTAGCTGTTAGCTTTCACACTGGATATGATATGCTGCATGTCGTGCAGGGACATACAGTACCAGTCAAAAAGTCTGGACACTGCTACTCATTCTAGTGTTTCTAGCTTTATTTTTATTATTTTCTTTACTGTGGAAAAATAGTGAAGAGATATCAAAACGATTTAATATTTTGTTGTTTGTTTCTTGTATCAAACTGAATGGCAAATGTGGAGTAAAAGAAAAATAAATACACACAGCAACCATAATGCTCTCTAAATAGACCGAGTGGTAAAGCCAAGAGGCCAAGGCAATCCCGAATGGCTTCCACCTACAATAGCATCCATGGCTTTAACTCTACACCCCACATTTATGCTAAATAAATTCATTTCAATGTATAATTTATAAACACTTAAAAAACATTACTCTGAGAAGACGCTTCATTGTAAATGGTCTAACATTTAAATTGAATAAGAAACAGGTAATACAGCATTATATAACTGTCCCAGGGATAGTTGATCATAGTGAGTGTTACCGCATGCTTATTGTCTGGTCCCTGTGTCATCAAATAACATGACTAAAAAGAAGACTGGAATATATCATCCAACTATGCTTGGGCTTAAAGGGCTTTTCTTAAGGTCTATATCTTTTTCAGTACATTAAAAGAAGGAGAATAAAACACACATAATAAAACCGCAGCTTTAAAACAGGCCTGAGTAATGAAGGAACTATTCGCGCTGTGAATGATCTTAAAATTCCGCCCAGATTTTGCGCCTTATTTAGGCCAAACACCTTAAATACTCACCCCAAGAGGACACATTAGTTAGATGCACAAGACTTTACCGTTACGCGGATAAAAGACCCCGTCTGCTGTCTGTGTTTGTCACTGTATTTGCTGATTGATTTTGAATTAATGTTTTTTACAACAACATATGATAATCATTCAGATACATTTTATTGGCTAGCCATAAGTCACATATTTTTATATTTTTTGTTGTTGATCAATTTCACTCTTCATCATGCATCCCATTTTATCATATTTATGATAATGTTTTTGGCATAAACCTGAGACTACTATTTACTTGCACATAGAAGCTATAAGGTCAAAACCCATAGCGTTATATTTATTGCAAAATCCACTGCTTATATCATGTGATCTCCAGACCTCTTAGTGTGTTCTGTATGTATCAGCTTTATTTTTGCTTCTGAGGATCAACCCTGCGATATGGCCAAACACCGATTTGAATCAATGGCAATTGCACTGTGAAAGCAATAGGAAAAAAAGTAATCATATGGCACAAATAATATATTATTCACTGCAACTTAGCCAAAACTAAAGGGTCTTCGTGTCTTCTCAGTGGTGTGATGGGTCTGACAGGAGTGCTGTGCATGTACCCTGTATCCTATGACCCTATGATCCTGTGGATCAATGAGTCACAACTAGCCTGTGTCTGAGAGGACAGGGGGACAGTGGAGATGCTCTGGGGGTGATTTGGGTGCCTCTTTGGATGATAGTTCACTCAGTCGACTCTTGGGCTGTCCCAATATCACTTTTTTGGCCAGACCTATTGTGACATATTTATGCTTATCCGCTACTGCCCCCAAAAAATATAACCGATGCAGCTATGGAACACAGCCATTGATATGTAATGTAATTGAGAATGATACATTGTTTGAGTTGCACTTTATCCTTACAGGAGCGCTAGCAGCAGTAGTGAAACTCTGACTCCAACCAACTGCAACTGCTCGGCATCTGACCGTAGGCTACAAAGGGTAGCCATATGGCCCAGTATTATCAATACTGTAGCCAAGCTTTCTGACATCCAGGACCTATGTACTTGGCGGTGTCAGAGGAAGGCCCCAAAATTGTCAAAGACCCCAGTCACCCAAATCATACTGTTCTCTCTGCTATCGCATGGCAAGTGGTACCACAGAGCGCCAAGTCTAGGACCAAAGGCTCCTCTTAACAGCTACTACCCCCAAGCCCCCCCTCCTTAATTGGCCAACAGTGACTATTTACATTGACCCCTCCCCTTGTTTTTACACTGCTGCTACTCGCTGTTTTATATCATGCATAGTCACTTTTCTAATTACCTCACTAACCTGTATCCCTTTCAGATTGACTCGGTTCCAGTACCAAACCTTTTATATAGCCTTTGTTATTGTTATGAAACGTTTTCTTGTGTACTTCTTTTTTAGAATAGTTTTTTTTAGTTTATTTAGTAAATATTTTCTTATTTCTGTTTCTTGAACTGCATTGTTGGTTAGGGGCTTGTAAGTAGCGAATTTCACGGTAAGGTTTACATCTATTGTGTTGGCCTGCAGCATGTGATAATATCTACAATTTGGTTTGATTTGATTTGACTAACAGTGCCAGCTGCCAACTTCAACGCTTTCCTGTAAAGAATCCAGCTTTCCCCAATACGTAAAATAGTGTTTTCACTCAAAGACCACAATACTTGACTGTAACTTCCAGACTCCTGAAAATTGAAGAATTGTATGTCTGACTGTCAGAACTCTCCCTATCTTTCTCAAGGGAAATGTATTTTCCTCCCCCATCTCTTTTTGATGTGGAAGGGTGAAATCCACTAACTTTGGAACTGCAGATCTTTGCTTCTTACATCATTCAGAATCCACATTCAAACAGCAAAGTAAGTTTAAAAAAAATCACAGCACATAAAACCTCCCCCTCTTTGCATTATAGGACCAATGTAACATTACGACGACCTACAGCCTGGTCCCTACAGTGCAAACAGGATGCAGACCGATTCAAACAGTGCTTCTGGAAGACGATTGGAGTGCAGGGGCCTGTAGTTTAGTATTGGAGGATGGATGGGGAGAGATGAAAGGGGCAGCGATGCACAAACAAATACCTCTTTAGCATTCACACAGCACTCCCCTCTGCAGCCGTGTTTGGTTTCTCCGAGCAGCACTGCATTATTTATCCTTCATGTCTCGGGCACTCCCTCCCACCCCTGGAGCATGGAGGGGAGGTGGGGACAGAGACAGGGGGGAGATGGGAAGATAGGAGAGAGGGAGAGAGAGGGAGACACAAGAGGAAGAGAATGAACGAGAGAGAAAATTAAGAGGGTGGAAAGGAAAGAGAGGGGATGAAAAGGATGGAGGAAGTAGACAGAGAGTGAGAGAAAGTGGTGTAGAGGTGCTGGGAGGGGTGGATTGCAAGTCAGAGGGAAGATTGGACTGCCTACATTGGGCAATGGGCTTTTAAAAGTGAACACCTGATGAGAGGAGAGCCTACCCTAGCTCTGACATGCCTGTGTGTATTGCCTGTTTGTGTCCAACAACAAATGATGACAGTGGGTGTCTGCGTGTTTGAACTGGCTGTACACACTACCACTATGAAGGTGCTGCTAAGAAACCCCTTGATGGTTAAAGTGAAAGCGTTCCGTTATAAGCTCTTTCCTTTACCACACTAGAGACATTGTGCATTTACACAGATAACTGAATTTAAAATGCATGTAAAGTGAACTGGGGGGACCAAAGTGTACTGTCGCTCTCCAGCATCTCAACACTCTCTCTCTCTCTCTCTCTCTCTCAATTTTTCAATTTGCTTTATTGGCATGACGTAACAAGTCCATATTGCCGGAACCGCACTGGATATTTACATTACTTGAAAATAATAAGAATCAAAGTTGTCAACGGGCAACAGTAACAACAATAAACCAAGCGGGGTCAAAATAACCATATATTGAACAATAACAATAAACATACAGTAGAGGACATGTGCAGGTTGATTAGTCGTCCCGACACTGTCCCTCATCTTGGCAGGTAAATGTAGTACGAGCTGCCAACCCCACACAGCTCTCTTAAAAGCCGTACTCCCAACAGGACGGGTAGCTTACTCTCATCAGAGACGTCTTTTAAACCTTGAATAAGGGTTTCAAATTTGGGGAAATGACACTCTCTAATTGTTTTATATTTTTTACATTTTTCTCAGGAAATGCAGCTCTGTCTCAGGTTTCCTGCTTGTTGTGCAGTGGTTGCACAGTCTTTCCCTACAGGGAGCCAGGATTTTCCTGTGGCAAAGGCACTGTGCTAACCGAGCCTGTACTTTGTCAAGTTTTGATCAGTAACCATGGTTAAATAGTTTGCCATGGTGCCACTGTCGATTTAGGGACAGATAGCACCTCTCTCTCTCTCTCTCTCTCTCTCTCTCTCTCTCTCTCTCTCTCTCTCTCTCTCTCTCTCTCTGTAATTAAAAAGTCAGACGTGTTTGGCACTTCGACCTGGCAGTCGGTGCACAGAGAGAGATAAAGATTCCAGCTTCCCGCCACTGACATCATAAGGGAACACTCTGTCGTAACCATTAGATTTTCGGGCATCAGTATGCCTGGACGTTGCATCCAGACTGCTGCACAGCCCAGGGAAAATGTTAAGAGTTAACCTTTGGCAGCTTCAAAAGAGGTTCTGAAGCTTGCAACATTCCCAACCATGCTCTTTAATTCCCGTTATAGGACATCATTTCCTATTCAACGTAGCCCGGTCCCGAATAATAGTAATTCTTGGTGGGGTTCAGTGGTTGCCCCTCTGCGATCTGGTGTCTGTACATGAAGTAGTCAGTTGCACAGGGGGTGAGAGGTCACTCTGGCATAAAAACTCTAACCACCACGGCTCCACAGGGAGCATTCTGGAAGCACCTCCCTGTTCTTCTATCTTTAAATAAAACTCTCTTCTGCAACCTTTGTTTTTCTCTCTCCAGCATTGTTAGACTCCAGCTCCTTTATTCTCATTTTTTGGCAATGCAAATTTGTAGTAGCAAACCCACAGGATATCGATACCTCATTATCTTTTCGCCTTTATTCCATTTGAGTGAACAAAAACAACAACTACAAATATGTGTGAGCTGGGAGAATGATGCTGTTAAGTGACTCTGGTGGTTGACTCTGGACCAATCAAGCCCCGGTTGAGGTGATACCTTTTCACTCACACTGCAGTGGTGAAGCGAGACAGGCAGAGCTGGTGAGAGGGAGAGCGACATCTTTTCAAGAGTCAAATTGGATTTAGCTTTTAAGGAGGACTTTGCAGGGATGTACATAGACACCACACGTAACACTGACTCACATCCCCTACAGCTGGGTAGCTACAATACCACTGCGTGTCTTGTAACCGACTGTGCGAAAAGCATGGAACCAGTAGGGTTTAAAGGTCAGGGGCCCATCTGCAGTCCTTCTTTACACCTTCAGAGTTCACACTGCTATCTATCCATTGCCATAACGCACACTGCAGCTAGGTGACACAATACAATCACCAAGTGCTGTTGGCTGTCTGTCCACCACTTAGTCCTCAGAGTCAAAGATTAATTTTATTCTTCTTAAACCAGGCAACATATGGAGGAAAGCTCGAACCGAGTTAAGCGCAAGTAAATGTAACTTTTTATGCACTTTTTTCTCTATGTGTATTCTGAACTTGAACTTAAGCACGTAGAATGGCATGCTACTCACCCACTATTAGTTTGGGGTGGAGTTAAAAACATAAATGAAGGTGTGGCGGAGGTGTGTCTCTAGATAAGCAGTGTTCTGACCTTGACTTAATTCCCTCATAATTCCACCCCCTTTACACAATACCGATGAAATTATGAATGTTGAGCAACCTGTCAGTTCCAAGTGGAATAAAAAAATTACAAGAATCTAGGCACCATTCTCACATGCACTGTAATCTCTTTTACCTCAGGAATCGCTGGAGACAAATAGAAAATCAGTCATATGGTCATCAAACTGAAGCATATCAACATAAACTCAGCAAAAAGAAACTCCTCTCACTGTCAACTGCGTTTATTTTCAGCAAACTTAACATGTGTAAATATTTGGATGAACATGACAAGATTCAACAACTGAGACATAAACTGAACAAGGACCACAGACGTACCAACAGAAATGGAATAACGACTGTCCCTGAACAAAGGGGGTCAAAATCAAAAATAACAGTCAGTATCTGGTGTGGCCACCAGCTGCATTAAGTACTGCAGTGCATCTCCTCCCTCGTGGACTGCACCAGATTTGTCGGTTCTTGCTGTGAGATGTTACCCCACTCTTCCACCAAGGCACCTGCAAGTTCCCCCGAACATTTCTGGGGGAATGGCCCTAGCCCTCACCCTACAATCCAACAGTCTGACGCTGTCAATGGGATGAGATCCGGGCTCTTCGCTGGCCATGGGAAAACACTGACATTCCTGTTTTGCAGGAAATCATGCACAGAACGAAGCAGTATGGCTGGTAGCATTGTCATGCTGGAGGGTCATGTCAGGATGAACCTGCAGGAAGGGTACCACATGAGGGAGGAGGATGTCTCGCCTGTAACGCACAGGCGTTGAGATTGCCTGCAATGACAACAAGCTCAGTACGATGATGCTGTGACATTCCACCCCAGACCATGACGGACCTCCACCTCCAAATTCGATTCCGCTCCAGAGTACAGGCCTCGGTGAACGCTCATTCCCGATGATAAAGCGAATCCGACCATCACCCCTGGTGAGACAAAACTACGACACGTCAGTGAAGAGCACTTTTGCCAGTCCTGTCTGGTCTAGCGATGGTGGGTTTAGTGCCCATAGGCAACGCTTGTTGCTGGTGATGTCTGATGAGGACCTGCCTTACAACAGGCCTACAAGCCCTCAGTCCAGCCTCTCTCAACCTATCTGCGGACAGTCTGAGCGACTGATGGAGGGATTGTGCGTTCCTGGTGCAACTCGGGCAGTTGTTGTTGCCATCCTACCTGTCCCGCAGGTGTGTTCGGACGACCAATCCTGTGCAGGTGTTGTTACATGTGGTCTGCCACTGCGAGGACAATCAGCTGTCCATCCTGTCTCCTGTAAGCTGTCTTGGGCGACTCACAGTACGGACCTTGCAATTTATTGCTTTGGCCATATCTGCAGTCCTCATGCCTCCTTGTAGCATGCCCTACCAGGCACGTTCACGCAGATGAGCAGGGACCCTGGGCATCTTTCGTTTGATGCCTATTTCAGAGTCAGTAGAAAGGCCTCTTTAGTGTCCTAAGTTTTTTCATAACTGTGACCTTAATTGGTGCCTACCGATCTGTGAGCTGTTAGTGTCTTAACTCGCCTGTTACCCTCTACGATGGCGCCACAGCACATTTTGGAAAAAATTTTGTGCCCATTTTCAACGGCCTTCTAATCAGACTCAGAAGCTAGGAATATGCATATAATTAATACCTGTGGATAGAAAACACCCTAAAGTTTCTAAAACTGTTTGAATGGTGTCTGTGTAGTATAACAGAACTCATATGGCAAGTCAAAACCCCGAGACCCGATTGAACCAGGAAGTGGAAATTCTGAATTGTGGACTCAACTTCACGTCGTTGCCTATTATTTACACCGTGAGCTATCGTTATTTTGAGACTTCCTATTGCCACAGATGTCTATGTCTTTACAAAGTGTTTTTGAGCCTTCTACTGTCGAAACTCAGGACCAGGCGACGTGTTGAAATTGGTCGACAGGAGGGCCATCACCATTATGTTGCCCGTGAACCCTGGTCTACCCCCACCGGAAACGTTTTGAACCACAATGAAATCATCCCCTCGAATCTTATTGGCTCTCTTGTTGAAACAGGCCCTGAAGATTTATGTTGTCCGACGTTTGGACATGTTTGACCGAACCTAAATGGGAGAAAAAAAAATATATTTCAAACTTGGCTGTGGCGCTCGCTTGGGAAGTTGAGATACACCACATTCGGACGCACCAAGAAGCTAATGGAACACAAAGGATGGACTTTTCGACCGAAAATACATTGTTGCTGGACCTGGGATGCCTGGAAGTGCTTTTCTGATGAAGACAACTAAAGGTAAGGGATTATTGACAATATTATCAACATTAGATGTGATATCCGATATGTTCCAAGATGGCGCCGAGCTGTATTTACTACAGCTCATTTTCTGAGTATCGCATCCCCTTTTATCGCTAAGTGTGATTACCAAGTAAAGTTATTTTTAAATCTGGTATGACAGGTGCTTTCAAGAGATATTCATCTATAAATCTTAGAATGACAATATTACATTTTAACAACATGTTTTCGAATAGTAATTCAGTAAATTATAGCTCTGTTGTCGGGAAAATAGTTAGTCCGTCAGACGCCGATGTAAAAATGCTGTTTCCATATATAAATATGAACTTTAGAACAAAAAGAATGCATGCATTGTGTAACATGATGTCCTAGGTGTGTCATCTGATGTTTGTAAAAGGTTAGTGCTGCATTTAGCTGGTTTTTGGATATTTGTGATGCATTGCTTTGGTCGGAAATGGCTATGTTAAGCTGCTTTACGATGGACTCCTCTAACATAATCAATGATTTTGCTTTTCCTGTAAAACCTTTTTTTTTGAAATCGGGACGCGGGTAAATTCAGGAGAGGATCCTGGCAATGAGACAGTCCTATATTTGAAAAAAAAAATTAAATTAAATTTCGTTATGCTAATGTCGCTAGGAGTTTCCTGCATTTTCCTGATTTGATCCGCTGACGGGATCGATAGCCGCTGAAAGAGTTTCCTGTTAGGCTAGGGGCGCTATTTGCACGGCTGGATAAAAAAATGTACCGATTTAATCTGGTTACTAATCCTACAAGTAACTAGAATATGCATATCTACTATTATATATGGATAGAAAACACTCTAAAGTTTTTAAAACTGTTTGAATGGTGTCTGTGAGTATAACAGAACTCATTTGGCAGGCAAAACCCTGAGACATTTTCTGACAGGAAGTGGATTCCCTGATGTGTTGTATTACCTTTAAACCTATGCCATTGAAAAACACAGGGGCTGAAGAATATTTGGCACTTCCTATTGCTTCCACCTAGATGTCACCAGCCTTTACAAAGTGTTTTGAGTCTTCTGGGGGGAGATCTGACCGAACAAGAGCCATGGAACGATGATGGCCCATTAGACACCTGGCGCGCGAGTTCATGTTGGGTACCCTCGTTCCAATAACCGTTATAAAAGAGTACGCATTCGTCCACCTTGAATATTATTCGTGTTCTGGTTAAGCAAAAGGCCCTAATGATTTATGCTATACAACGTTTTGACATGTTTGGAACAACGTAAATATATTTTTCCCCTCGTTCATGAAGTGAAGTCCGGCGGGCTTAGATCATGTGCTAACAAAGACGGAGATTTTTGGACATAAATGATTAGCTTTTTTGGAACAAAACTACATTCGATTTATGGACCTGTGATACCTGGAAGTGACATCTGATGAAGAGAATCAAAGGTAATGGATTATTTACATAGTATTTTCGATTTTAGATCTCCCCAACATGACGGCTCTGTCTGTATCGCAACGCGTATTTTCTCTGGGCGCAGTGCTCAGATTATTTTCTTGGATTTCCAGTAAGGTTATTTTAAATCCCGCAAGTTGATTGCGTTCAAGAGATGTAAATCATCATTCTTTAAATGGCAATATAATATTTTACCAATGTTTCTTAATTTTAATTATTTAATTTGTGTTGCTGACTTGACTGCGGTTATTGGAGGAAACGTATTTCTCAACATCAATGCCATAGTAAACGACTATTTTTGGATATAAATATGAACTTGATAGAACTAAAAATGCATGCATTGTCTAACATAATGTCTTAGGAGTGTCATCTGATGGAGATTGTAAAAGTTAGTGCATCATTTTAGCTTGGGTTTTATGGTTTTGGTGACCCTGTCTTTGCAATTGACAAAACATTACACACAACTCTTGTAAATGTACTGTCCTAACATTACTCTAAATTTATGCTTTACCGTGAAACCTTGAAACGTAAAACGTGGTTAGAATTAAGTGAGATGTTTATCTTTCAAAGGGTGTAAAATAGTTGTATGTTTGAAAATTTGAATTTTGCATTTATTTGGGATTCGCCGCTCTTGGAAATGCACCTGCTGTTGATGGAGTACTCCCACGAATTGTGGACGCTTTGCCCCACCTAGCCCATGAGTTAACATCCTTATCATTTATCACCCTCGGTTTCCTTGGAGAGTTCATCAGCCAGAGCTTGACACCTTGATAAGTTCCTTTCCTGGAGGATGGCTCACCTCTCACAGTTCTGGGGTGACTTGCAACCTCCCCCTCACCTTCTGACTCATTTCTCTCTACCTCCTTCTTTTCCACTCCTCTCCTCTTCTGACCTCACCTCTCACCTTCCCCCCTACTCACAAAGGCAGCAATACGCTTGACCTCATCTTTACTGATGCTGTTCTTCCACTAATCTCATTGCAACTCCCTCCAAATCTCCGACCACTACCTTGTACCTTTTCCTCTTGTCTCGTCCAACACTTCTCACTCTGCCCCTACTCGGATGGTATTGCGCCCGTCCCAACCTTCGCTCTCTCTCTCCCACTCTCTCTCCTCTTCCATCCCTATCATGCTCTTCCCTCTACTCAAACCTTCTCCAACCTATCTCCTGATTCTCCTCCTCCAACCCCCTCTCCTCCCTTCTGCATCCTTTACCCCATTTTCTCTGTCCACCTATCCCTCCAGGCCGGCTCGGTCCTCCCTCCTGCTCCATGGCTCGAGCCGACTCACTACGAGCTCACAGAACAGGGCTCCGGGCAGCGAAAGCGGGAATGGAGGAAAACTCCTTTCAGCCTCACATTCTCCTCTTCTTTCCCTTTCCATTAGCATCTGCCTCTAACCTTGAGCTCTTTGCTACCTTCTCCTCCCCCCTGAATCCTCCTCCCCCTCCCCCTCCTCCTCTCTGCGGATGACTTCATCAACCATTTGAAAAGAAGGTTGACGACATCCGATCCTCGTTGCTAAGTCAAACGACACCGCTTCAGGTCCTGCTCACTGCCCTACCTGTGCTGACCTCTTTCTCCCCTCTCTCTCCAGATGAAATCTCGCGTCTTGTGAACGGCCGGCCGTAACAACCTGCCCACTTGACCCTATCCCTCCTCTCTTCTCCAGACCATTTCCGGAGACCTTCTCCCTCTTCCTCACCTCGCTCATCAACTCATCCTGACCGCACCCTACGTCCTTTCCGTCTTCAAGAGAAGCGAGAGTTGCACCCCTTCTGGAAAACCCTACACTCGATCCCTCCGATGTCAACAACTACAGACCAGTATCCCTTCTTTCTTTTTCTCTCCAAAACTCTTTAACGTGCCGTCCTTGGCCAGCTCTCCTTGCTATCTCTCTCAGAAATGACCTTCTTGATCCTAATCAGTCAGGCTTTCGACTGGGCATTCAACTGAACTGCTCTTCTCTGTGTCACAGAGGCTCTCCGCACTGCTAAAGCTAACTCTCTCCTCCTCTGCTCTCATACTTCTAGACCTATCTGCTGCCTTTGATACTGGAGCACCATCGATCCTCCCCCACCCTCTCCGAAGTTGGGCATCTCCGGCGCGCCCACGCTATTCGTCACCTACCTGACAGGTCGCTCCTACCAGTGGCGTGGTGAGAATCTGTCTCCGCACCATGCGCTCTCACCACTGGTGTCCCCCAGGGCTCTGTTCTAGGCCGTCTCCTATTCTCGCTATACACCAAGTCACTCGGCTCTGTCATATCCTCACATGGTCTCTCCTATCATTGCTATGCAGACGACACACAATTAATCTTCTCCTTTCCCCCTTTCTGATAACCAGGCGGCGAATCGCATCTCTGCATGTCTGTCAGACATATCAGTGTGGATGACGGATCACCAGCCTCAAGCTGAACTCCGGCAAGACGGACTGCTCTTTTCCTCCCGGGAAGGACTGCCCCGTTCCATGATCTCGCCATCACGGTTGACAACTCCCTTGTGTCCTCCTCCCAGAGTGCTAAGAACCTTGGCGTGATCCTGGACAACACACCTGTCGTTCTCCACTAACATCAAGGCGGTGACCCGATCCTGTGAGGTTCATGCTCTCTGGACAACATTCGCAGAGTACGACCCTGCCTCACACGGAAGCGGCGCAGGTCCTAATCCAGGCACTTGTCATCTCCCGATCTGGATTACTGCAACTCGCTGTTGGCTGGGCTCCCCTGCCTGTGCCATTAAACCCCTACAACTCATCCAGAACGCGCAGCCGTCTGGTGTTCAACCTTCCCAAGTTCTCTCACGTCACCCGCTCCTCCGCTCTCTCCACTGGCTTCCAGTTGAAGCTCGCATCCGGCTACAAGACCATGGTGATTGCCTACGGAGCTGTGAAGGAACGGCACCTCCATACCTTCAGGCTCAGATCACGCCCTACACCCAAACAAGGGCACTCAAGTTCATCCACCACTGGCCTGCTGGCCCCCCTACCTCTGAGGAAGCACAGTTCCCGCTCAGCCCAGTCAAAACTGTTCGCTGCTCCTGGCACCATGGTGGAACAAGCTCCCTCACGACGCTTCCCAGGACAGCGGAGTCAATCACCACCTTCGGAGACACCTGAAACCCCACCTCTTTAAGGAATACCTAGGATAGGATAAAGTAATCCTTCTCCCCCCCTTAAAATATTTAGATGCACTATTGTAAAGTGGTTGTTCCACTGGATATCATAAGGTGAATGCACCAATTTGTAAGTCGCTCTGGATAAGAGCGTCTCCTTAAATGACTTAAATGTAAATGTAAATGTAAATATTAAGTGCAAGACCTACCCAGTATTTACAGTAACAAGTAGTGAAACAATGTTTTTTTTTTTTTTTTTTTTTTAAATGGAACATGTTTCCAATGTTGACGGAACATGACTTTGCTGAGGTTGGTACATACAGTACCAGATAAAAGTTTGGACACACCTACTTATTCTAACAGTTTTTCTTTATTTTTTACTATTTTCTACATTGTAAGAAAAATATTAAAGAGCAGTGGTCCCGTGTGGCTCACTTGGTAGAGCATGGTGTTTGCAAACGCCAGGTTGTGGGTTGGTTGGGTTCACTCCCCGGGGGGACCAGTACGGGGAAAAAATGTATGAAATGTATGCATTTACTACTGTAAGTCGCTCTAGATAAGAGCGTCTGCAATGACTAAAATGTAAATGTAAAACACAAAATATACTTGTGTTGGGTCATTGTCCTCTACAGAAAAACAAAATGATAGTCCCACTAAGTGCAAATCAGATGGGATGGTGTAACGCTGCACAATGCTTGTGGTACATTCTGGTTAATGTGCCTTGAATTTTAGTAAATCACTTACAGCATCACCAGCAAAGCACCCCACCTCCTCCATGCTTTACGGTGGGAACCACACATGCGAGATCGTCCACTCACCTACTCTAAGCGTCTCACAAAGACACGCGTTTGGAAACAAAAAAATCTCACATTTTGTACTATCAGACCAAACGAAATTACCACCAGTCTAATATCCATTCCTTGTGTTTCTTGGCCCAAGCAGTCTCTTCTTATTATTGGTGTCCTTTAGTACTGTTTCTTTGCAGCAATTTGACCAAGAAGGCCTGATTCATGCAGTCTCCTACTCTGAACAGTTTGATGTTGAGAATGTGTCTGTTGATTGAACTCTGTGAAGCATTTATTTGGGGTTCAATTTCTGAGGCTTGTAACTCTAATGAACGTATCCTCTGCAACAGAGGGGTAACTCTCTGGGTTCCTGTCGGCGGTCCCTCAGGAGAGCCAGTTTCATCATGAAGCTTAAGTGGTTTCATACGACTCGCGAAGAAACTTTCAAAGTTCTTAAAATTCTCCCCATTGACTGGACCTTCATGCCTTAAAGTAACGATGGACTTTCGTTTCTCTTTGCTTATTTGAGCTGTTCTTGCCTTAATTTGGACTTAGTCTTTTACCAAATAGGGCTATCTTCTATATATCACTATTTTCCAAGGCACAACCTGACTGGCTCAAACGCATTAAGAAGGAAAGAATCCACAAATGAACTTTAACAAGGCACACCTGTATTGAAATGCATTCCAACCTCTTGAATCTGGTTGAGAGAATGCCTAGAGTGTTTTAAGCTGTCAACAAGGCAAAGGAATCTCCAAATATAACATATTTTTGATTTGTTTAACACTTTTAGTTACTACGTGATTCCGGCATGTAGCTCAAGTTGGTAGGAGCATGGTGTTTGCAACACACCAGGGTTGTGGGTTTTGATTCCCACGGGGCCAGCACAGGAAAAAAAATGTATGAAAATGTATGCATTCACTACTGTAAGTCACTCTGAATAAGAGCGTCTGCTAAATGACTAAAATGTAAAAAATATGTGTTTTGATGTCTTCACTACTCTTCACTACTATTCTACAATGTAGAAAAATAGTTTAGAATAAAGGAAAACCCTGGACGACCACTGTGTACTAAATATTTGACTTGCTGTAACCTTTCCAGCGGTCATTAACCTGTCATGATTTGTAATGCCTGACTGACAACCAATTCTCAGGCTGAAGTCCAATGGAAGATCATTTTAATTGTTGCTTCACGCGCCCCTACTTGGGTACTACATCTCAGCCTTGAGCAGTGTAATGCAGTGCCTCTGCAAAATGTCATTCTTGTTTATCTTCATCGCCTGTCAGTGGGACAAGCTTAGATCATTTTAAATGCTGTTTGGGTCACTGCAAATCATAGCTCAGTGAATATCTTTGTCAGAGCCACGGTTCTGTGTTTAACTCCTGTTTACAGTAACCCATGTGGTTAGCTTTCTCATAGAAAATATTGGCAAATGTTACCAGCTTGTGCTGAGAGGGCTACTGGTTTGGATGGAGTACAGTGGAAGTAGAGTCCCCTGTGGAGTAGAGTCCCCCGTCCAACAGTAGACCTATATCTTCTAAATGGAGACACCTTTATCTTCAAGACACAAAATAAATAATCCATAAACATTAGCCTGTGACAATCTGCTTTTGCTACAAAGGATGACTCAATGATGCACAAGAAAACAGTAGTATTGGGTCAATTTTCAGAATAACTGAGAACGTTAAAGTGAAAGGTTAAACTCCATTGTTGTGGTCCAGTAAGCTAATACGTTGTCAGAATCGGTGTGATCCCGCGTACCCATGCACATGCACAGATACTATGTCGTGACCTTGTGACAGCAAAGTCTGCATCACGGTCATCGCGTTAGACACCTTATGCTACGTCATAACGCTGAGTCTAGCTAAATCCTTCTCTGAAACAATTATAGCATTGACTTCATACATCGCCATGAACATAAACAGATGTACAGGAGCCTTGTGGTTTAGAGTGTCCGCCATGAGATTGGAAGGTTGGAAGTTTGATCCCCGGCTGAGTCCTACCAAAGACTGTAAAAATTTGACACAATGCCCTTCTGATTGGCACTTAGCATTCGGATATACTGTATATAATGATGAGATGGTCATTTGCTGGCCCAAACAATGGGAGTTGTTTTGGAAGGCAGGTGTCTGCTTATCGCTGTATACCCGTGTGGGACAGATTTTGTCACCAAAGTAAGAAGGCTATATTGGGCGTGGAGGCCCAACGAGGGGTGTACTTGTACATCAAGCTGCCTCTTGCCACCAAGGCATTTTCAAGGCTACTTACATAAAACAGCCCTCATACGTTTAGGATTTGACAGGGGCCTATACTGTTAGCTCTGGGTTTCCTGATAACACAGAGTGGTAGCATAATGCAATGAACACTAATAGCTGCATCCACTCACACTTTAGTCTGCAGCGAGACAAAAGTCCCGTACTGATGGTGCACCCAGATTGTAGCCCCTCAAAGTTCTCCAGCAAATGATAGCAATGAGAGAGAGAGGAGAGAGAGTGAGAGAGAGAGAGAGAGTGAGAGAGAGTGGGAGAGAGTGAGTGAGTGAGTGAGGAGAGAGAGAGAGAGAGAGAGTGAGAGAGAGAGAGAGAGAGAGAGAGAGAGAGAGAGATTACAAGAAGAGAATAATTAAAATGTGGAACTACAATGAAAAAGCATGGTAGATTCATCTAGGCCCACCAATGAATAATCAACCTCTCATAATCATAATCCACTTTCCAGAGATAAAGAGATTCTTTTAAGCATTTAAATGATGATTATTCCATCAAAAGCAATTTTTCAGCAGTATTCATGTCTTCCAACAACCATCTGAATAAGAAGCTGGCATGGGCCTTCTGCTCTCCAAGAACATCCCTTTATAAAGCAGGAAATGTTCATTCAATTCATTGCAGGATTTGCAACAGTTTTTTTTTGTTCTGATTCAATTATTAAACACAATTGGAAAGTGTTCCTTCTCCCATTTACAGATACAATTTAATAAAATTAGCAGCCACAAATTGTGTTTTCTCCAAAATAACAAACTTCTAATGAGACTCACTCACTTGTTGAACACCCACTAAAAATGTTGAACGTGTAACCGAAGATTTACAATGGAAAACATCCACCAAAATGAACACAGAAGTCCTGGAGTCTGTCTTCTACAGACAAATTACTGAATCATCACTGCAATCAGAGACAGAGCCAGACCAATAAATGGATTCATAAACAGTGTGACACATACATTTCAAAGAGCTCTCCTCTCCAGTGACATTTAACGCTGCCTCTCCTGTGCACCTCACAGAAAATAGGGGATGATAAGGACACTTTTAATTATTTCCTGCCACCGTTTTTTCCATCCGTTCCTCTTCTTCTCCTTCAAATAAAAATGAACAGTTTCCCCAATGAAGCGATCCTGTGTTTATAGCAAGAGGAAGAAACAATGTAATTAGTTATTCGATTTGTTTTATTGCGCCTGTCTCTCCCTCACTTTCTCCTTTCTCTCTCTTATCCTCTCCCCTCTCTCTCTCTCTGTCTGTCTCTCTCCCCTCTCTCTGTCTGTCTGTCTCTCTCCCTCTCTCTCTGTCTCTCTCCCTCTCTCTCTCTGTCTGTCTCTCTCCCTCTCTTATACAAAGGCCTCTGGTGATGTGACAAGGTCCTGATTGTTGTGATTTATGCAAGTCTTTTAATTTGCTGTCAGTGAGAGGCATTCAGATTGCAGGCATCTCGAGCATTCCTCAGGCTGCAAAACAAACCCATCCCCCTTCTCTCGTGTTCCCCTCTCCTCTCCCTAACTGGTAGGCCTATCTCTGTTCCTACCACCTGCTGGTACATGTTCCCTCAGTAGTCACACAGTTCTTCCATTGCTGTCCTTGACCTTGACATGGATGTGCTGCTAAACTGAGCCTGTTCAGCAAGAATGTCCGGATTGTGTCGAAGCTCATTTTGAGGTGGGTGAAAGAAATGTTGGGGGAGAGAAAAGAAAAAGGCTTTGTCTGTGTTTTTTAGGTATATAAAGCGTTAATGTAAACGGTTACAGGAAGCTTTTATATTGCGTACAGAAATGAGAGAAATACAGAGAATAAAGATGTTTCAGGGAATTTAAGTTTTCAAGGTATGTTTAGAATAGGAGAACGGAATAGGCATTAGACTTGAATTCCTTTGAAAGCTATTTCTAGTGCCAAAATACTGTTAAACAGAAATACCGAGAAATAATTCGTTTTTAAAATGGTGCTAAATTGATTTCCAGCTTTTGTTAATGCAATTGAACACCAGAGTAAGCATGCTAATAAAGCTCTGTTTTTGCACAACCTCAAGTGTACAATTGCTTTTCTACACCTGGTTACCACAATTAAAAACCCCTAGAGTTCTACATCTAATTAGCATAATAAATCAGTCAGTTTAAGCTAGAGATATGTGTGTTTGTCAGACCTTGAGACATCCCGGAAGTCGGTCTTCTCACAAAATCGTCTGTTTGGGCTACAAACTAATATGACCCTCTCTGTGGAAAGGTGAGACTCTCTCGAACACATAACGTATCTGAAGGTCCCCCCGGTACCAGTTAAGGGAGTCTCGATAGGCCTATATGAGTATAGGCCTATATGGAGACAAAATATGTTTCCTGATCTTTATTATATCCCTCAGATATAGGACAGACACTTCAGAACAAGCTTAATTTTGAAAATAAATGTGGGACTATACATTGTTCCAGGTAGAGAATCTGTTATTGGCACGCTTTTAATGACATGCAAGTTATAAAGGCTTCCTAAAGCTTTCATAAAGAACTCAACAACACAACATCAATGTGTTACAAATCATCTATAACCTCATGTCATGCTTTCTAAGTGGTTCATAACTGCTATGTTATAACTGTGTGGCATAACCACCAATGTCAAATGTGACATAACCCTACTATGTCAAATATTACATAAACTTATGCTTACAAATGGTGGCATAAGCAAATCCTATTCAATTGAGGCTTCACAAAGCATCTATAACCCCTGTCATGCATGTTGGTAGAGCATTGCAATGCCAGGATATTAAGTTTCGATTCCCAGTACCACCCATACGTAGAAATGTATTCTTGCATGACTGTTATTTGCTTTGGATAAAAGTGTCTGCTAAATTGTATATATTATATTATATTATATTTCACTAAAACATTTCTAGGATGGCCCAACCTCTTTCCGTCTTGGGTTGCATAGTCAATATTCGGACCTGACCTCAAACTTCCCCCAAAATGCTGTACTGCAGGATGACACTCTTAAGTGTCGTCAGACGCACAGGAAAAAAAAACATTGTTAGGGCCTTTTAAAATCAGTTTACATTTTTTTGCCTCTTCTGTTTATTTTTATTTTTTTCTTGGTTTTGTTTTTACAGGTTTCGGATTTCCCAAATTTTTCTGTTTTTACACCGTTTTTCACTCTTTTTTTATATAAAAACAAAAACATTGGATTTTCTGTGTTCGCAACAATGCTTAAACCACATCAGGGGATGACTTTTGAGGTCTGGGAAAAAATCTAAGAAACTTCAATTTTTTGGGGTATTTGCTCTTTAATTCAGTGAGCATGCCCTGCATTGTTGTTTGGTTATCTGGTTTTCTGCAGTGCAGTGAGTACACATGTAATGGCGGAGAGAAAAGGCCAGCAACCTCCCGTATTATTCAGGAACCCCATGAAATGACACCATATACATTCTACAGACCCTCCTGTGTATTCCTACTATACTTTTACTGAGGGCACCCAGAATAGTTCTTACTCTAGGCAAATATGTATTCCAAATACAGTGATTCACATTGGGGGCATTTATTTGAATTTGGAACCCACTTTAATGCAAATGTTACTTAAATATGAACAAATATGAAACATTGTTAATGTTTAGATAATTATTTTCATATGTCGCGAATGGTTATTGACACTTTTCTACTATTACTTTTATTTTGAAAATGTACGAATTCCGTGAACATGAAGCAATTTGGTTGTCGTCACCGCTGATCATGTGATGAGTTTGCAAATCAAATGCCCCCTTGTGCTACTAAAACAAGTAAGTTAAGCTTTATTTCATGTAATTGAAATTAGTTTGTAGTTGTTAATTGTTGAGTTAGAATACTATACTGTCAGCTACCTCAATCGTTATTTCAAAATAATTTCAGTGACTTCACAGCAATTGCTAGCTAGCCAAAATGTGTAGATAGCTCAGCAGGCTCAGATAAAACGAACCCCCCTAGATACAGCCACATGAAATAGTCACGTCATAATATTTGTAAATTAAAGGAATATAATAAAATGAATTGAATGGAGTTTCCCCATCTTCCCATTTAGAGTTTCTGGCGCAGCACAGAAATGCCCTTATCCAGATGGTGTGACAAGGCCATTTCCTAACAGACCTAGCTAACTTTCTTTGTTGTTTGCTTTCAAGGTTGGAACCATCATGCAATACCTCCAGCCGGAAGAGAGGCAAGAACCATTCCTCTGCCAGCTCAGGGGACAAGCTACAATGTTCAAAGCCCTGTTCAATGTTAAATGTACAATGAACAAAATATAATCGCACGTAAAGAGTTGGTCCCACGTTTCGGGCGAGCTGAAATAAAAGATCCTTGGCAATGTTCCAACGCGCAAAAAAATGTATTTCTCTCAAATGTTGTGCACGAAAATGTGCATTTCTCCATTGCCAAGTTAATCCATCCACCTGACAGGGGTGGCATATCAAGAATGCTGACAAAGCAGCATGATCATTACACAGGTGCACCTTGTGCTTGGAGGACAATAAAGGCCACCTCCAAAATGTGCAGTTTTGTCACACAACACAATGCCACATATATGTCTAGAGTTTTGAGGGGTGTGCAATTGGCATGCTGAATGCAGGAATGTCCACCAGAGCTGTTGCCAGATAATTTAATGTTCATTTCTCTACCATAAGCTGCCTCCAACCTTCGGGATGGTCACTGGCATGCTGGAGAAGTGTGCTCTACCAGGCAGATGGCAGACAAGCGTGTATGGTGTTGTGTGGGTGGCGTTTTGCTGATGTCAATGTTGTCGAACAGAGTGCCCCATGGTGGCGGTGGGGTTATGGTATGGACAGGCAGGCATAAGCTACGGACAACAAACACAATTGTATTTTATTCGATGACAATTTGAATGCTGTGAGATACCGTGACGAGATCCTGAGGCCCATTGTCATGCCATTTCATCCACCGCTATCACCTCATGTTTCAACATGATAATGCCGGCCAAATGTCATAAGGGTCTGTACACAATTCCTGGAAGCTGAACATGTCCCAATTTTTCCATGGCCTGCATACTCACCACCGTCACCCACTGAGCATGATTGGTCTGCTCTGGATCAACGTAGTATGACCGGCGTGTTCCAGTTCCCCACCAATATCCAGCAACTTACACAGCCATTAAAGAGAGTGGGACAACCTTCCACAGGCCACAGACAACAGCCTGATCAGCTCTACGTGAAGGAGATGTTTCACCTTCGTTGGGGCAAATTGTGGTCACACCAGATACTGACTTTTTTTAAAATCCATACCCCTACCTTATAAGGTAAGTATCTGTGACCAACAGATGCATATCTGTATTCCCAGTCATGTGAAATTAGCCGAATGAATTTGTTTCAACTGGACTGATTTCCTTACATGAACTGTAAAATCCTTGGAAATTGTTGCATGTTTGCGTTTTATATTTTTGTTCAACGTAATTGCATTGCTGTACTTTGAAACATAATGTATTTGTATTGTTTGAAACATGTAAATAAAATAAATCGATTGTTTAAACATGTCTTTAATGTTTATTTGTTTTAGCTATAGAAGATAATTCCCTAAGTGTTAATACATTTGTGTTTATATCAGGAAGCCTTTGTGTATGTTTACAGAATGACCAAAGAATGTCTGACTTCATGGTAAGTACAGGGTCATGATATAAGGCATTTATGTTCGTTATAAATATCAAAAGGGGTCTGACTTTAAATTAAGTACAGTGTCATGTGATATAGAAGTCTTTCTGGATGTGTTATGAAATGACCGAAAGTATCTCACTTCAGAAAACTAAGTATTACAGGACACCATGTATTGTCAATAAATAAGCTATTAACATTCTGCTGATTTGGCGAAGGTTTTCTCATGATCCACAGGTTACTGTGGGGTGTGAGAGGTATTTAAATAGTTTTGATGGACCTGCAAAGCTTTTTGTGTGCTGAGGAAAATGTAATTCTGGTTTCAGAAGACAGACACATTCAATTTCTTGCTGGGTTGGGTTTCATAAAGGTAAGTATTTCTTGCTGTTGCGTTGTCCCCAGGCGTATTGAACTACAGCACATATAAGCCGGATATTAACCATTCAAAGTTGGCCTTAGGTGGGACTGACCATAGAATTCTATAGAGTGACCTCTACTGAGTAAAAAGTATTTATCACATCCGTCACTAAACACTGTCAAAAAGTCATAATGTATTTCAAACCCTGCTTATTTCCACAATGTATCTTCTTAAAAATGTTTTTAAATCTAACCACAAGTAATGGGCAAGTTTGATGCATTGGTCCCCCAGACTCTGGCCCAAGAGGTGTTCAGAAACAAGATAGGTCGTGACTAACCTGACGTCATTTTAAAGCGTATCCATCCCTCAGCACAACATGTTGTTACCCCTTTATAAAGCACAAGTTTTATATCATATTCACATGTGGGTTATGTCACATTTGGACATTGGTGATTGTGTCCACACAGTTATGCCACTTTTATGAACCCTTTACTAAAGCATGGCATATGGTTATAGATGCTTTGTAGCACACATATGCAGTGCTTATGAAGGCACTTATAAGCTTTATTAAGCCATTATAGCTGAACATCATTAGCGGAACCCCCGTTGGGTAATGAATTTGTATGGGCTGATAGCGAGTAAGGCCATAATATTTTTTTGATACTTCAAAATCAAATAGCTAAAGGATCCTTGGTATGATCTTTTACATGTTTACATTTATTGGAATAAATGTTTCATATCAGGAAACTCAGCGTATGTCACAATCACTACTTCACAGGAGGGCATTTGAATGTAAACAGTTTGTAACACTCTTCGTTGTCAGACGAATACAGAGAAATCATCGGATTGAAAGTTGAAATAAATACCCTCTGCCACAAAATACCCTCTGCCAGTCTGACCAACTTCAAACAATCTAAGTACCTAAATACTGGTCAGGACGTGACATTACCCCCCCAAAGGTGCATACCCGTGCCTAAACAACAAAAAAAGAAAAACAACCAAAAATAAATAACAACCCCTAACTAAAGGGAGGGAAGGAGGTGGCTGCCTCGACAGCACCTGCAAAGTATACCCCCCCTCCCCAACCACACCTATACTGAGGTGGCTCAGGTTCTGGTCTACAGCCACCCAGACTGTCAGGCACTGCTTGGTTCCGGACCATAGGCATGGCTCGACTTCGGCCCACAGGCAGACTCCACTCGGTTTCGGGAGCTGTGGCAGACTCACACAGTTCAAAGTTATAGTCAGACTCATCTGGGTCACGCACCTCATCCCAGGCTAGTGCAGAGCAGGAACGGCTGAGTTGGACTGGGCTGACCGTATTGGAGGCCTGTGCAATGGTGTACTGGTGGCTTTGGATATACCGGGCCGTGAGAAGCTTGCTGGCGGTCTCGATCGCACCTCCCGCACAACCCGGTCCTGGCTCAGATGGAACTAGTAATTCGGCCCCCTGTTGCACGAGCGGTTCGCTGTGTACTGCGGGGCGAACTGGGCTGTGCAGGGGCCTGATGGTTACCGTACGTAGAGCGGGCGTAGGGTAGCCTGGTCTGTGGGAGGCACACCGCGGCGACAGCGGGCGGCTGCTTGAAGGGCATCCTCCTACCAGGCTGGATCTTCCACTCTATGTGCCCGGCTCTGCGAGGGGCTAGAATAACTCGCGACCCGGACTGTCGCGTGTGTATGGGCGAGATCGTGCGCACTTCCGGCATACCTCGGCGCTCTCCACTCCAAACGCTTCCCAAAAAAAAAAGCACGGGAGCTGGCTTAGAGTCTACTGCCTGGGCGTAGCCAACTTAACCCGTAGCCAAAAATTATTGGGGTGCCTCTCCGACTTAAACGCCAGTGGGTGTTCCCCTGTAGCATTCGGTCTTCGCTCCATTTTCTCCATGGACCTTCTCCGGCCATAATCTCTCCCACGTCCACCCCGATAGTCCATATTACTCTCCCGCTGCTCCTTACCCCGCTGCTTGGTCCTTGGTTGGTGGGAGATTCTGTAACACTTTTCGCCGTCAGACGATACAGAGAAATCATTGTCGGAGAAAGTGGACCAATACGCAGCAGGGTTATGTGTACTCATCTCTTTATTACTGATAAGAAGGCAAAACCAAAAACAAAATACGATACAAGAAAAACACAATGACGCACGACTAACAGGCTTGTAAGGCACACCTCGCTATACAAAGCATATAATCTCCCTACACTAAACAAACCCACACACATACTCTATAGACCTCAATCAGAGAAAAAGAAACACCTGCCTCCAAATTGAGAGTCCACACCAAACCTAAACATAGAAAACTAAACAGACAGAATGTAGAAAATACAACCTAGAACATACCCAACACCCAAGAACTAACAAATCACACACCCTAAACACAACCAACAATTCTGAACCAACCAAAACAAATACCCTCTCTGCCACGTCCCACCCTTCAAACTACAATACAAATAATACCTAAATACTGGTCAGGACGTACACAGTTTTTTTTATCCAAAATTATTTGGGGCTAGAAAATGCCTTCTGGAACATGAACTTTCTTGTGCGTTTATTTAAACTTGTATTCCATCTGTACATACGGATGGAATACCAAACAAGATGTTGCTAAAAGTTTTGACTTTCTACAAACAACAGTGATGCCCTGAATTTAGCAGGCGCTATAGACAGATACAGTTGGAAAAAAGAGATGGGCTACTTTCTGCACATGCCACATAAACAAGATGGCGCCAACAGAAATGGTCACCTGCGCTCGAGTCCTTAGTTCTTTTTCTGCACTGTCGGAACTAGAGCCACAAGCATTTCCCCCTACTCTTGCATTAACATCTGCTAACCATGGTGTTTGTTTTGACCAATAAAATGTGATTTGATTTGATTTGATGGTCAGTGTAAACCGAGTGACTTGAAACAATGTTCACCAAACAAGATGTTGCTACAAACAAAACAGAGTTAAATGATTCCAGTCTGCCGTGGGCGTTCATCCATGTAAGAGTCTAGCTACATTTTCAGATACTATCGTTTCTAATTTTGTAAGAAGGTCATCTTCATTTTGCTGTTAAAGCGTACTGTTCCCTTAGCTAAGGCAAACATTAGCTTGCTGGCTCGCTAGCCCTAACGTTACGTGTATGTTCTTTGTAGAAATATTATTCTAATCGAAATCCATTTGCATTGCTAGTCATAGCCTAATGTTAGCTAGCTAAAATTGGAACCTAGTTGGTTAGCTCTCTTTAGCTACCTGCAGATTCATATTACAGCTATGACAATATTTGTATTGGTAGTAGTATGAAGTTGGGATTATGCCGTTTCATTGTTTAGCTAGCCAGCTAGGTATCTACTTACATGTCTAAACAAAAGACCCATCAAGTTAAAGCGAGGTGTGTCTGGGTGTGATTGCAGACATCAATTGTATTTCATAAACATGTACATGTTTAGACATAGTGACCCATCCACTAGCTAGATGTGGCTGGGGGTTGGTTATAGCATTTCCTTCATATTCCATCAATTTAGACAAGTGTCATCTAATAATTATAAAATATTTGTAAAATGTTTTAATCTGGACACTTTCTGTTTTTGATATTGCTACTATGCAAGTAACCATTCCACTGTACCGTTTACAACGTTCTGTATCCTGTGCATGTGAGAAATACATTTAGATTTGATATAGTGTGTATTTACCAGAAAAGCGGAATGTGAAGAACAACATGACCTGCACAGAGCTTTTGTCTCCTGAATCAGCACCATGAACAGGGCTTTTTGTATTTTGGAATCAGACCATGGACAGGGCTTAACTAAGATGTATCTCCACAGAGGGTGCTGTTTGTTAGTGTGGCCTGCACAGACTGTATTCGACAGGAACAGGACATTTCTGTCATACAGACAGGTCTGGACAGGGCGACCCCAGTCACAGATAGACATTGCCCTTTCACCTATAGAGCCACATGGACCCACAGACTCCTCTGAGAACCATCTGGTTCACGATAAGGCAGGAGGCACTGTTAGTTTCAGGAACCATTGTCCTCGGGAAACATTTGGATTTTCTGTCTTGCAGCCTCGCAAACATTTCCATATAATAACTACATTTTAATCTTATGAGATAATCTTTTAACCCAGTGTGGTTTTAGTTGGTTAGTTCAGTACTCCTTTCTTTTCAAGAGAGACTTTCCTCCAGATACAAGCAATTTACTCCAAATCAATCTCTACAAAAGATTTGGTGTGTTGCCCATTTTGCTTATCTCTATTTTACATGTTGTTCTTTTACTCTCCAACGGCTAGTTAGCTGAAAATAACTTTTTCAACATTTCAGCTCGCTCAGTTTTCAACCCACTCTTCTAAACTATTGAAGCAAATTCCTTTACAACTTCTTCTCCTCTCCATGTTGTTCTGCTGTGTGTTTCCCCTCATCCACCATAGTTTAGCCCATTTCTTAATCAACCATAACCCCAAGATTAATAAACAGCAAAGAACAATCAATCAACCACCAATAAAACAGACCAATTAAAATATAATCCATTAATCCATCATCTTTAATATGCATATCACATTTTCCCTTTGATTCTCCCGTGTCGATGACAATCCACTAATGAGCATGACTCTGTTCTCAAGGGCACTCTGATGAAGGCATCGAGTAGACACACAAAACATAGGTACTTTTTTATGTGTATAGGTGATGGAAAGTACCATGTTTTCCAATGATTGCTTTTAGTGCCTCAAAACTCAATTTCAGTGGTCCACAATGTTTTATTTTGTGTCTGTATTTTGTATTATTGTATTATGCGGAGGGACAGTTAAATCACTTTTGTTTTTAAACACTTTCAACTTTAAAACTAGGATCTACACATCCTGGTTATTATTAACTCACCACTGTATTGTTGACCTGTGACAGAAATAGTCTCATTCCAATGCTCAACATAGACTCAACCTCTATGGAAGGAGTCTGCGAAACATGTTAGGGCAATGAGGGAATGCCAGGCAAACAGCAATGTACCAAGTCTGATGTACAACTAAAACCCACCTTCATAGCCATGGCTTTTGTGAGTCACTAGCAAAAAAAATTGCTTTGGCCTCGGTGGCACAAATGAGGAGGATTGATCTTCACTTTTCACTTCGGGAAAGATAAAACAAAAGCCATTAGCGAGCTGTTAACAATATGGATGCGTATATTGATGGCAGGATTGACAATGGTCAAGATTAAACATGGCCAAAAGCCTGTCAAATGCCGTCATAACCACTTGCAACCACTCATGTTAAATCACAGTAGTGCGTACTTGGCCCAGTACATCACTGGGGCCAAAGCTTCCTGACATCCAGGACCTATATACTAGGCGGTGTGTTCAAGCGGCACCAGAGCGCCAAGTCTTGAATCAAATTGTGCTCCTTAATAGCTCCTACCCCCCAAGCCCCCCCTCCTTAATGGTGGCCAACCAGACTGTTTACATTGACCCCCCTTGTTTTTGCACTGCTGCTACTCGCTGTTTATTATCTATGCATAGTGCACTTTACAAATTACCTCGATTAACCTGTACCCCGCACATTGACTCAGTACGGTACCCCCTGTATATAGCTTCGTTATTCTTATGTTACATTTCCTGTGTTTACTATTGATTAAATATATTTTTTTACTTTAGTTTATTTAGTAAATATTAAATTAACTCCTTCTTGAACTGCATTGTTGGTTAAGGGCTTGTAAGTAAACATTTCACGGTAAGGTGATACTAAACCTGTTGTATTTCGGCGCATGTGACAAATAAAATTTGATTTGATTTGATGCTTAGGCAGCGATTATAAAACAAGTTCGAATGCCAATAGATCTGCTCCAAGAGTAGAACTATGACAGAAGTGGTCTTTCCAGATCTTACTGGGTCGGGCTGCACTCAAAGGTCTTTGTAGGGGAAGACTGACACCTGGTCCCCCTCACCCTTCCAGAGACCCAGCGAAACTTAGCCCAGCGCGAGGCCTAGCCAGCGAGGCCCAAGGAGACCCAGCCAGACAGCTCAGCTGGATGAACCAGGAACCTCTACAACAATAAATAGCTCTCACAGATCTCACTGCAGAATTCATCCATGTTCTCCAAATGTAAAATTTAGGAATCGCTCAAATGTCAAATTTTTAAGTGTTTTAGTTGATCCTGCTGCTCTGTATTTTCCATTCTCCAAACGTCACATTTTTAAGGTTAGGGATTAAGTTTAGGCAGTCATTTCAATTGGTTAAGGTAAGGTTTAGGATAGGGTTCAAAACATTAAGTTTAGGCACTCATTCCAAATGGTTGAAAACCTCAAATAAAAAAAAACTGTGTTGCGACTGGGATCGAGCACACAAACTTCGGATCCAGACTCATGGGATTACAACACCTTAGTTGAACTCAAGCCTACTGCTGCCACCAGTAGCGGGTTTTGGAAGGGATTTCGAACGTCCGTCAGGACATAGATAGATGTCCAATTTCAATGTTAATCTTGAATGACCTGGCTGCTACACCACCCTCCTCGTGCTGAGCCCACAACTAACAGACTGGCCACAGGGAGTTCAGGACAGGACAGGCTCTGATGCCCCTAAGCCTCCTGCTGGGAACCCCCGCCTGACTTCCTACATGCAGTTTAGGCCTGGAGAGCCAGCTCGAGTGTTTATACACTCAACACAGAGCAAGGACCAGGCAAGACACACAACATGGGGCAGACGAGATCAGACAATGAGGGTGCTTGAATCGTCACGGTAGTGCAGGTTATCTGATGATGTTTTGCTGAGATGAGAAGACCAGGGCAAAACTAGGTGTCTATTCTGGATCATGAGTGTAACCTGGATGAGGCATTATAATAGTGCACACCAAAAACCTCAGACCAAACCTCTTAATTTCATCAGACTACCTTGCCTTGTTGGGCAATTGTTTTATATTCAGAACATACATTCAGAAAAAATACACAATTATGTTTACATACAATTCTAGCCTACATATGCAAGTTAGCTTGGTACATGACATCTGACAAGAAATGTGTTTTGAACATCTTGGATTAAAATGTATGTTCAGACGAGCATGTTCTCTGATGCCAGAGTGAGTTGATAAGATCTGGCACTTACCAACAAAAACATTAACAGTACTTTGTTTGTCAACCCGAGACCAACCACAAACACTCTTATGACAAACCACCCAAGCTGAAAGCTTGTTCGGTGTGTGAGCTTGGCTGAGTTGTCTGATTCATGCTCTGGTTGTCGTCTACCTCATGGGCTAGCCAGCTAGTGTCCAGGCATGGCCAGACATGGCCTCCTCATCTGGGCTACTGGGCACTTGGCCCCCCCTCATGAAGTGGAGCAATGGAGCACACTACTAATGTCCTCAGTACACTGAACCCCAGCTGTGGCTAGCTCTGCGAGGCCTGCTGGGCCTGACAGGCAGTCAGGACAATGGGCTTCTGCCATCCCCATGTCCAAGCCCCACACAGGGAGCAGTTATGTGTTTGATCAGTGTTTGGGTGATATGCACATTTGCCTTGTGCAAGTTTACCTAGACAGGAGTGGGTATGTATGTAAAATACCTCTCTCTTTGTTAATCCTTGTTCTATTTAATCTGCCTCAAATGTATTGAGAGTATGGAGGCACACAGCGTTGTACTGTATGCTTTCATAAGATAAAATGAACCGTCGGGCCGTTAACCTCTTGGGGCTAGGTGGGACGCTAGCGTGCCACCCGTGGTGCACTCCATCAACAGCAGGTGCATTTCAAGAGCGGCAAATTTGAATCCAAATAAATGTCAAAATTCAAATTTTTCAAAAAATACAACTATGTTACACCATTTGAAAGATAAACATCTCCTTAATCTAACCACGTTTTACGATTTCAAAAAGTTTTCCGGCGTAAAGCATAAATTTAGTTTATGTTAGGACGGTACATTTACAAGAGTTGTGTGTAATGTTTTGTCAAGTCAAAGACAGGGTCACCAAAACCATAAAACCAGCTAAAATGATACACTAACCTTTTCTTACCTCATCATCAGATGACACTCCTAGGACATTATGTTAGACAATGCATGCATTTTTAGTTCTATCAAGTTGATATTTATATCCAAAAACAGCGTTTTACTATGGCATTGATGTTGAGGAAATCGTTTCCCTCCAATAACCGGCAGTCAAGTCAGCGTCACAAATTAAATAATTAAAATTAGAAAACATTGGTAAAATATTATATTGTCATTTAAAGAATTATAGATTTACATCTTTTGAACGCAATCAACTTGCCAGATTTAAAAATAACCTTACTGGGAAATCACACTTTGCAATAATCTGAGCACTGTGCCCAGAAAAATACAGCGTTTGCGATACAGACTAGACGTCATGTTGGGGAGATCTAAAATCGAAAATACTATGTAAATAATCCATTACCTTTGATTCTCTTCATCAGATGTCACTTCCAGGTATCACAGGTCCATAACGAATGTAGTTTTGTTCAAAAAAAGCTCATCATTTATGTCCAAAAATCTCCGTCTCGTTAGCACATGATGTAAGCCAGCCGGACTTCTCGTCATGAACGAGGGGAAAAAATATATTTCCGTTCGTTCAAACATGTCAAACGTTGTATAGCATAAATCATTAGGGCCTTTTTTAACCAGAACATGAATAATATTCAAGGTGGACGAATGCATAGTCTTTTATAACGTATTGGAACGAGGGTACCCAACATGAAGTAGCCGCCAGGTGTCTAATGGGACATCACCGTTCCATGGCTCTTGTTCGGTCAGATCTCCCTCCAGAAGACTCAAAACACTTTGTAAAGGCTGGTGACATCTAGTGGGAAGCAATAGGAAGTGCCAAAATATTCCTAAACCCCTGTGTTTTTCAATGGGATAGGTTTAAAGTCAATACAACACATCAGGTATCCACTTCCTGTCAGAAAATGTCTCAGGGTTTTGCCTGCCAAATGAGTTCTGTTATACTCACAGACACCATTCAAACAGTTTTGGAAACTTTAGAGTGTTTTCTATCCATATATAATAAGTATATGCATATTCTAGTTACTGGGTAGGATTAGTAACCAGATTAAATCGGGTACATTTTTTTTATCCAGACGTGCAAATGCTGCCCCCTAGACCCAACAGGTTAACGTGAATCACATATCAGGATCGTTAGCAATTGAGTTTTCAGAGTATTTTCTGTGGCGACCTAGTAAAAATTCTAGATGTTGGATTAAAATGAGACTCTAACAACCATAAAGTGACCATTGGACTTTGACTAAATTTGTAGGTGCAACAGTTTTTATTAAATGTATAATTTAAAGCGCTCTCACGTGCACATTTCCATCCATTAAGAACCAATGATGTGCTGTATTTTGTAGCATTTCTGATAATGCAAACATCTTTTCAGCCAAATCTCAAAGTTCTATCTAAACGGGTTGAGCAACTTGATTGTTCAGTCATTAAGAAGTGACTGAGAACAAACCTAGGCTACTGTAGATAGATAGCTATATGGTGGTATTCAAGCTACGGTTAATCAATAAATGCAAACATTTATTTGATTAACTAGCTAGCTAGCTAACATGACCTAGTTAATGTTTGCTAACATTAGCTTGTTTGTCCAATGTCCAGCAGCTAGCTAACAACAGCCACCCAAAAGCTAGCTAGCTAACGAACAGGCAAAGACAGGTAGCTAGGCTATATTTCTTATGGAAGGGGTTTAAACAAATAATTTCAGCCTTTAGCTAGCTAGCTATAGCCAGACAACAACAGCTGACCTTGACACAGAAGCTAGTTAACGATCGCTAGCTCACGTCCAGTCCAAAATTGTCCACAAAGCATAGCTAGCTAGCTAGCTAGCTCAATCAGTTCAAAACCAACACCAAATGTTGGGAAAATTGTCACTTTGCTACTTTACAGTGCAGTACAATGCACCTTTAAAACACTGGCTAGGTAGCTACTCTATAGTCCAAGCTACAGTTAGAGCTAGCCATATTTCACTGTCAGGCAGGACACAACTCAAACTGTAGCTGAAAAAACAAATGCACATGTAAATAGCGTGGTTATGCACTCCAGTGTGCAAATGTATGTTTGCTAGAATTAGCAAAACTCACCAGTTTCGAGCATCCAGAATAGATTCCAGTACGCTCCTTCTTCTGTCTTCTTGACATTTTAATCCAAATCTGTGTTGATCAACAGTGTCAAACTAACAACTCTGCCATTTTACCCTCTTGATTGTATTTACAGCTCTGTGTTGGATATTTGTCAACAACTCTGTCATGCATGGCCATTCCAGTGGCACACCGATAGGGATGGGGGGAAAAGGGCTTATGCCTCCCTAACCCAGATTAAATAAATGTATAGGATGCATAACTGCACTGCCTTAGTCTAGAAACAAGCTCTGAAAGGCACATGAAAGACACAGCTCTAGTATACATGGGGATATCTTTGTTTAGTCTCTATGGCTGAGTTAAACGACCTTCAAAAGTAGATGACTTAAAACCATTTTACTTTACTTTGTTTTCAATGGGTATCAGGTCATATTTTACAATGTAAGACTGTCACAATCAACTGAGCTATTCACCTTCTGAAAACTGCAGACAATGACTTTTAACTATCCATAGAAAATTCTAAACATACTTCAATAGTTTAAAAACTGAGTTTAGTTATTCAAGGATAACAGCCAAGGCAGACCAGGGTTGAAAGCAGCAATCCTTGCAGTTATGTAAGCATACCACCTGCGCAATGAAGGCCCAGACCTTTCGGCATACTTGGTTACTCAAAATAAATCTGGTTTTGCATGTGGAAAGGTTGTATAATGCATTTTTTTAAAAGAAAATCACCTTCCAGTGTAAAAAACCATGGAAATTCAAAAAACAAAAAAAGTGTTAAGCGAGAAGTAGGCATTGGTCTGAAGCTGAAAAATAAAGGAAATTCACACGAGCACCACAATGCTTACTCCACCCATGCTCAACTAAGGTTTTCCAGCACACATCTTTGATCTACTACAGTAGCTATGTTGGTCTATTGTAATTGAGAAAAAAACTCACATACCAAGATTCAAGATCACCATAGATGGGAGATTCATCCATTGGTAACAATTGAATGATGAACACAATGAAAAGGTGACAAGTACGTAAATGCAGCAAAAAAGAAACGTCCTCCCACTGTCAACTGCGTTTATTTTCATCAAACTTAACATGTGTAAATATTTGTATGAACATGACAAGATTCAACAACTGAGACATAAACTGAGCAAGTTCCACAGACATGTGACTAACAGAAAATGAATAATGTGTCTCTGAACAAAAGGGGGGGTCAAAAGTAACAGTCAGTCAGTATCTGGTAACAGTCAGTATCTGGTGTGGCCACCAGCTCTGCAGTACTGCAGTGTACTCCTCCTCATGGACTGCACCAGATTTGCCAGTTCTTGCTGTGAGATGTTACCCCACTTTCCACCAAGGCACTGCTAGTTCCCAGACATTTCTGGGGGAATGGCCCTAGCCCTCATCCCTCCGATCCAACAGGTCCCAGACATGCTAAACGGGATTGAGAGCCGGGCTCCACTGGCCTTGGCAGAAAACTAAGCATTCCTGTCTTGGGAAATCATGCACAGAACGAGCAATATGGCTGGTAGCATTGTCATACTGGAGGTCATGTCACGGATGAGCCTGCAGGAAGGGTACCACAGGAGGGGAGGAGGATGTCTTCCCTGTAATGCACAGCGTTGAGATGCAATGCAATGACATTGCCTGCAATGACAACAAGCTCAGTCCGATGATGCTGTGACACACCGCCCCAGACCATGACGGTCCACAAACTCCAAATTGATCCCGCTCCAGAGTACTGGCCTCGGTGTAATGCTCCTTTCCTTCGACGATAAATTCAAGTCTGACCCATCACCACTGGTGAGACAAAAACCGAGCCTCGTTAGTGAAGAGCACTGTTTGCCGGGCTTGTCTGGTCCAGCAACGGTGGGTTTGTGCCCATAGGCGCGACGCTTGTTGCCGGTGATCTGGTGAGGACCTGCCTTTCAACAGGCCTACAAGCCCTCAGTCCAGCCTTTCTCAGTTTATTGTGGACAGTCTGAGCACTGATGGAGGGATTGTGCTGTTCCTGGTGTAACTCGGGCAGTTGTTGTTGCCATCCTGTACCTGTCCTGGCAGGTGTGATGTTCGGATGTACCGATCATGTGCAGGTGTTCTTACATGTGGTCTGCCACTGCGAGGACAATCCGCTGTCCGTCCTGTCTCCCCTAGCGCTGTCTTAGGCGTCTCACAGTACGCACATTGCAATTTATTGCCCTGGCCACATCTGCAGTCCTCATGCCTCTTTGTAGCATTCCTAAGGCACATTCATGCAGATGAGCAGGGACCCTAGGTGCCTTTCTTTTGGTGTTTTTCAAGAGTCAGTAGAGGCCTCTTCACTGTCCTAAGTTTTCATAACTGTGACCTTAATTGCCTACCGTTTGTAAGCTGTTAGTGTCTTAATGACCGTTCCACAGGTGCATGTTCATTAATTGCTTATGGTTCATTGAACAAGCATGGGAAACAGTGTTTAAACCCTTTACAATGAAGATCTGTGGAAGTTATTTGGATTTTTACGAATTATCTTTGAAAGACAGGGTCCTGAAAAAGGGACGTTAATGTTAATACAATACCCATTGTAACCATAGTATCCATTGTATGTGTTGTACCCAGGTCCAACACAAACAGAAAAAATAGGGAAGGAAGTAAATACAACACAACGTGATTCAGACACTTTTTTCAAAGTTTCTGCACGACACCAATTCAAATGAAGACCTGTCTCTGCATGGTTATCATGAATAATCCAGGAGTAGCTACTGGAGCTTGATGTATCCTGGAGCTGCAAATGTGCTAGCTGGCTTCTGGGACTAGGTTGCCCCTAATCGGGGAAAGTGCAGAACGCCACTAGAGAAGGACAAATATCAACAAGTCCTCCGGCTGGCTGTTCCAATTTCTCATTAGGCAGATAGATGGCAGATAGCAGGGATGGGGAAAGGCGGGGACTCAGGAAGATTAGTCTCTCCTCACAAACAACCACATATCCTTGAGTTTTAATTAAAAATGCCATCGCAATTAGACACGGCGAAGTTTAAAGGAGTGCAGAAATAAAAAGAGAGTTGAGGCAGCACTATAAAACTGATCTGCCAGAGCTCCAGGAGAATAAAGCCTTTCAATTTGCTCATTGTGCCTTTTTTTGTGAAACCAAAAATCGGCTTAGAGGTTTCAGAGAAACATTGTCGGGTTGGAGTAAGAGAGGAGCAGGGGGATGAAAAATAGAAGTCAAAGTCATTGCCATGGCTCCAAAGGACATCAGAGATTGAGGTCAGAGGGTAAGAAAAACTACTTTGGTACACATTATTTAAATCAAATCAACAGTTATTGGGAATTACACCATTTATCTGATCTATTTTTATAAATAATGGAATCGACTCAGGGATCTGACCTCTGATGATCTATGGAGTAAAGGGAATGACCCTACCTGCCTCCTGTCAGGTTAGAGAACCAGTCCATCTCAGCAGTAGAGGTAGCACTGTCGTTACAATCTATCCTATCCTTGAGGAATGGTACTTTGCCCGAAATTGTTCACACTATTTTTCAGACAAAGCTAATAACTAAGTACATATTTCTTACCTGTGTGAATGTATTCCACCTGATTCATTAATGATGTTTGATCTTGATTGGTGAAGCAAATGTGTGTCACACATCCTAAGCATTTACATGGTACAAATGCTTGCGATCCATCATTTTTACAAAAGATTACATCTTCCTATAATATGTCAAGTTTTAGTAGACTCTTCACTGCATGCAACTCTGCATGCAACAGCAATTATAAACCACTTCTAGCATCAGTAGCACTTGACAGTTAACACAGTGGTTGTGAGTGATTCACAACTACAATAAAATGGCTTGTATTTAGCAGAACCACTGAGCGTTAGATACCATTGCACTGTTTTTGAGAAACAAAACCACACAACAAAACCCTTTGCTTTCCAAGTTTTAGTGTGTCTTTTGGCAAAAGCAGAGGAAAAATAACAAGGGAGCCAAAGTGGATTTAGCGTTCCCTGAGGTAATTGGTTTTCTGGAGTGGCGACCATGTGGAGATGGTATGAAAACAATCAGCAGAGCTCTTAACAGATGCTGTAATTACCTGAGCACGGCAGCGAGCGCGTCAGCACATCAGTGTGGTAGACAGACACAGGCCGCTCTCGGATCTATCGCTCGGCTACAGCTCCACACTTACACTCACAGACAAACCTCATCTCCTGCTCCAGAAGATGCATCTGGACTGAAACTGGCTCTATGTGCATCGTAATTCCGCGAGAATCGCCAAATGCCTCCAATGATATGTCAGGGTTTGAAACCATCTGGACCAACAGTGGTGCATGAGAGGCAGTTGCGTGGTAGTAGTAGAATTGTTTGTTGCATGGATCCAATGTGCTGTCTATGAGGGAAAATGGTAGACAAAAAATAATAATAATGTAATGAAAAAAACAGCAGTGCATGCTCTTGTGTAATTTTATCATCTGATATTCTTCCTTCAGCTCGCCGCGCAACAACAAGCAAACTCTAATCTCTACACTAATGCATACAATAGTCCTAATCATCAGGAAAATTTGCACCCAATTACTATTTACACTACCTCTCACCTCTTTCTACTACTTAATGATCACTCCGAAGTGCATACCGCCATTTTCTTTTGGACCTTCTTTGGACAAAATAAATCAAACCATAGCACCCTCTTAAAACAAATCTTCTTAAAATGTGCCTTAAATGGAGAGAGAAGAGAGAGAAACAGAGAGTGAGGGTCTGTGAGAGGGAAGTAGAGGTAAATGTGTGTGTTAATGTTTAAGGATGGGAGGTTAATTTGATGCCATGCTGACTGAGCGTGTTCTGTCTGTCCTCTCTGCACTCTGCTCCTACCGCTATTCGACTTAAACTCCATTCCCCCCATCAATCACAAACCGCCATGGCAACCTGGCGGAGTCGGCCTGATCATGTCAAGCTCGTCCTCATCAGTTAACCAATCAAAGACCAGTGTGTGAGGAAGTGTCCTCTTCATTGTCACCATGTCAATCATCTTCAGTATATCAATTAGTAGCCAGCCAATAAGACCTCACGGGTGAGCCACAGCAAAGGGCAGGCATGCTCCCGTTACCTGGCTTTTCAGTTGATGCTTCGGTACGTTATTTTGACCCATAATGACTAGGATAGCACTGTATGTTACAGTGCATATGACCTGGTAATGACTGGCCAAGCACTAAAGACGATTTACTGAGAAATAATATCATACCATGTTTTTTATCTGTATATGACTTCTGTAGACGAGGCCTCTTCAGGAGCACTCGCTGTGATTTGTCTATCTATCCGTGCTTTCCGGTTTGGTGGCATCATAGCCCAACAGAGTGCCGCAGACCAGACACTGTGTTTTATCCTCTGGTTTAAGGAGATCACTCGCCGTCCCAGTGCTCAAGAAAAGGTGACATGCCCAATGACTATCGCTCAGTCGCGGTCACCTCGGTCATCATAATAGTCTTGAAAGGCAGGCAAAAAGTATAACAAGAACATATGGCAGGCAAAAAGCCGAGGAGAATCCATCCGAAATTATTTTGGCCCAGCTCAGCACTCATTGAAATGGCTGTCTATGGGACTGTCGTTCCCACCGACCCGTGGCGCGCCCGTCCTGCTCGCGGTGGCGCTCGGCACGCTCTTTCGCCACCGGCCTATTAGCTACTACCGATCCCTTTTGGTTTTCCCTTTTTTTGCTTCGGGGGCACCTGTGGCCAATTAGCTATTATTAGAGGGGTATTTAGTTTAGCCATCTGCCTGTTGTTTGTGCGGGATGGCCCAGGTGTCCAGTGACGACGTGTTGTTCGGGGCTTCTTTACTTTTCCTGGTCATCTATTTTGTATTTTATTCCTATGGTTGGGAACTTTTGTTTATCCTGTGTTATTAAAAACACCACTCCTCTGTGTTCGCTGCTTCCTCCCACCGACTCACCGGTCGCTACAGAATCCTCGCACTCACTGAAAAAGGCATGGAACCGGAAGCAGCGGGCACTTTTCTTCCTCGATGGAGAACAAAGCCCACCACACCACGTCCTACACCGTGATCGGATCAGCGATAATTAGAATGGAGAGCACAATCGATGGAGAGAAGTGGAACTCTCTCCACCCACCGGACAGCCACCTCGCTCCCACTACGCCTTCCGTCTCTGGCGCTCGCTTACAAGCCTCCCAAGGGAGCATGACAGTGCAAGTGGCTGGGTGCCAGGGGGTTTTTGCTCCAGCTTGAGCTGTACCTGGCCAAACGCCAGACCTGCTCCCACAGGAGAGGAGTAGCGTGAGTGCCCTCGGCGCTTCCTGCCTGACGGCCGGGCTCTGAATGGCCACCGCGGTCTGGAACAGCCCAGACTAGGCGAGTGACCACCTCAGGCAGGAGACGAGGAGCCTGTGACTTCGCGCTGGAGTTCAGGACCTGGCTGCTGGGGCAGGGTGGAACGACAGGGCCCTCGACCACTACCGCTGCAGTCTCCGGTGGACCCGCAGGGGAGCTGGCCTGTCGACAGCTCTGTCCCTGGACGAGCTTATAGACAATGTCCATCCGTCTCGACAATTTGCTGGCTGCCCGCGGGGCTGCTTGGAGAGGGTCTCGCCTGCTTCTCCACCCCTCGTGCACCCGCCCTACCCCTATGGAGGTAGGGGGGCCGTGCCAAGGGGCACCGGAAGGAGGTGGCTCTCCTGCACCAGCTGTGGTCGGAGAGGACACATGGCCTAATCGGGTGCTGGAGGAGCCAGTCTGGGAGTCGAGAGGGCAGGCAGAACACTTCAGTCAGCTCTCAGGTGAGTCAGCACCCAGAGTCCCAGAACCCCCTGTTGGTCACGTGTTTTTACCTGTTTTGTTTACCAAATTAGTTTCCCCTCTTTCCCAGCATAGGGCGCCATTTCATCTAGGCGCAGCTGGGAACTTTATGGATCGTGGACTTGCCATCAAGCTGGGCATATCCGCGGGTGCCGTTAGATTCCCTCCCGTGCACTCCTAGATAGCCCACCACATTAGGTCAGGGCTAGTCAGGGAGTCTACGGTGCCACTGGACATGGTAACGCAGGGGAACTGTATGAACGACAGTTTTTTTCCTTATTGATTCACTGCATTCGGTGGTGCTAGGGGGCCCTGGCTGGCTGGTCACAAAACCTGTATTTCGTGGAAACAGGGGGTTCTCCAGGGGTGGTCAGAGTGGAGTGTTCAGGAGTGTGTCTAGGAGTTTCCATAGGTGCCACGGGTGGGAAAGTCCAGACCAGGTGTCCACAGTGCGCATTCTCTGAATACGCCAATTTGGCGACGCTTGTAAAAAAGAGGGCGACCAAATTACCACCTCATCGACAGGGGACGCGATAGATCTCCATGTTAACGCTGCGCCCAGGAGTCACGTGGTACCCCTTGTCACAGGAGGAGACGGCGGCTATGGAGACATATGTCCCGGAATCCCTGGGACAGGGGTACATTCGGCCCCCTCCATCTCACCCTTCCTCGAGTTTCTTTTTGTGAAGCAAGGAGGGAGGTCTGCTGTCCGTGCATTGATTACACGAGGTCAACGCTATCACGGTGGGGTTTAGTTACCCACTACCTCTCGCCGCTACGGCGGTGGAGATCATTTCACGAGTACAGTTCTTCACAAAAACTGGATCTCAGGACGGATAACCTGGTGCGTATCAAGAAGGGAGACGCAGTGGAAAACCGCCTTCAGTACCACATCGGGCCATTATGATTACCTCGTCATGCCAGACAAGGGTTAAAAATGCTCCAGCCGTCTTTCAATCCTTTGTTGACCGAAATTCTCAGGGACCTGCACGGGCAGGGCGGATAGTCTATACTCGGCGACATTCTGATATATTCCTCCACCACGCTCCCCGCAAGATGTGTCCCTGGTCGCAAGGTGCTTTGGTAGACTGCTGGAGCATGACCTACGTTAAGGCTGAGAAGTGTGAGTTTTCCAAACGAGCCGTCTCCTTTCTGGGTTATTTCATTTCCACCACGGGGTGGTGATGGAGTATGACCGCGTTAAGAAGACCGTGCGTAATGGCTGACTCAACCCACGCGTGAAGGGGGAGGTGCAGTGGTTCTTAAGTCTTGCCACCATTACCCAGAGGTTTATCCAGGGTTTTGGCACAGGTAAGCGGCTCCCCATTACCCTCACTGCTGAAGGGGGCCGGTCTTTGCCATGGTGCGACGGAGGCGGAGGAGGCGGACGGAGCTCTTTCAAGAAGTTGAAGACGCTGTTAACACGACGCACTTTTTCGCGTGTTGGCGCTAACCCGGACCCGTCTTTAAGCGTTCATAGTGGGAGGTGGACGCATCCGAGGCTGGGGTGGATTGCCGTGCTATCACAGCGCCTTCGGGATACGCCATTGGAAACTCCGCCCCTGCGCTTTCTTTTCGAAGAAGCTCAGTTCGGGCGGAGCGTAACTACGATGTGGGGGACAGGGAGTTGCTAAGCGGTGGTCAAAGCCCTGAGGGTGAGGCGGCACTGGCTTGGAGGAGGCTAAGCACCCCTTTCTCATCTGGACCGACTTCACCGAAACCTGGAGTACATCCGGGCAGCGAGGAGACTGAATCCACGTGCCAGGCGAGGTGGGCCATGTTCTTTGCTCGGTTTAGGTTTACCTTCATCTCCTGTAGACCGGGTTCCCTGAATCACCTAAAGCCGACTCTGGCTGTCCATCTCAATGACACGGAGGACCGGCCCATCTCCAACTCCCATCATTCCAGCTGTCTAGGCTAGGGCACCAGTGGTATGGGAGGTGGACGCGGACATCGAGCGGGCATTGGTGTAGGAACCTGCGCCTCGCGCGGGTGCCCGTGTTGCGATGTATGTGCCGCTCGGTGTTTACGTGATCGTTTGATTCGGTGGCTCACACGCTATCGCCTACTGCAACAAGTGGTCATCCTGGTGAGTGCTGGGTGACAGTGCGGAGTCTAAGGGGAAGTACTGGTGGCCCACCTTGCTTCAGGACGAGGTCCTATGTCTCTTCACTGTTCGGTGCCCCAATAAGGCTCCTAGGCATCTACCTAGAGGAAGTTACAGCCCCTCCCCTTCTCCACAACCCACCATGGTCACACCATTCCATTGACTTCTTGACAGATCTTCCCCCTCTCTCAGGGGAACACGGCGATTCTGGTGGTTGGGTCTCCTCCGTCTCCCTCCCATTGCCCGGTCTCCGGCCCTGCAGACTGCGGAGACCCTATTTTACTCACGTCTTCCGGCACTCTGTCGGAGGACATTGTCTCGATCGAGGTTCCCAGTTCACATCCAGGGTCTGGAGAGCGTTTATGGAGACGGCTGGGGTCTCGGTCAGTTTGACCTCGGTTATCACCCCGAGAACAATAGGCAGGCGGAGAGGGGTGAACGCAGGAGGTGGGCAGGTTCCTGAGGTCGTTTGACACAGGACCGGCCAGGGAGTGGGCGAGGTGATCATTCCCTGGGCTGAATTAGCCCAGAACTCCTTCGCCACTCCTCTGCTCAACATATCACCCTTTCAGTGTGTTTAGGTTACCAGCCGGTCCTGGCACCCATGGCACCGGAGCCAGACTGAGGCTCCTGCGGTGGAGACTGGGTCCAGCACCTCCTGGAGACCTGGAGCCCGGTCCAGGACTCACTAAAAAGGAGGCCAGTGCGCCGGGCAGAAGAGGAGTGCTGACCGCCACCCAGGTGAGGGGGGCGCCCGTGTTCTGCACCGGGCGACAGGGGTCTAGCTCTCTGACCTGGAACCTGCCCCTCCGCGTGCCCTCGCCGGAAGCTGGGGCCTTCAGTGTGTGGGTTTTCAAAGTCCTGAGGGAGGATAAACGGGGTGTATTTATCGGGTTGCAACTCCTTCCTATTACCGAATTACCCCTCGTTTCATGTGTCTCTCCTCAGGCCGGGTGTAGCTGGTCCCCTTCAGAAAATGAGGTGCCGGAGGTCCTCCACCCCCTCTGAACCGGGGGTCCCACGCGTAAGCATTCGGGCCATTCTGGACTCCAAGACGCCGGGCGAGGCCTGCAGTACCTCGTGGACTGGGAGGGGTACGGCCCGGAGGAGAGGTGCTGGGTGCCAGCGGAGGAGCGTCCTGGACCCATCTATGTTGAGGATTTCCACCACCTCTACTTCCACCCTCACCTACTCTACCATAGAAAATAACAGCTTACTATGGTCAGGACGTGACACCTGCTCTGATTATCCCCCACTTAGCAAACATGCACTCACCTCATCCATACACCCACACAGACATACACACACACATATAAATTCATGCTAACACACACATCACAAATGCTGCTACCAGACGCTTCTTATACAGCTCAGCTTATAACCCCCCTTCCCGATACAAGTGTAAATATTGGACTATAAATTGTGCCTTCCTGTATTATACTTATGTTTTATTCTACTGAGCCATTTACTTTATCTTCGTATTCTTATCTTTCATTATTTCTTATTATTGTTGCATTGTCGAGAAGGAACCAGCAAGTAGTGTTTCATTTCGATGTATACCGTACAGTATCACGTACATCCTGACTAATAAAACTTTGAGATTTGGTGTAACAGTGACCGCTTTCTTATAGTTTCTACTAGGTGTTTCAAAGTCTCTGAAAAATGTTTCAATAAGTGTGTGTATATCAATTTATTATATCAATTATAGGAACGTGTCTCACAATGTGTCATTTTTCGCTTTAATCTCTGTTTTTTTCTTCTCTACGATACAGAAACGAAACCCTTGATTTGATTAATGGAGGACTTCAGTGAGTATGTGTGTATTTCTATGTTTAAGTGTATCATTTGAAGTGGTAAGGCTGAATCTTTCCTTCCAATTATGCCTTGTATGATTTTTTGCCCGGTTACAGTAGTGACAGACAACATGGTTTATTTTAACATTCCATGCGTGACATTAGCACTGAGAGAGGTTGATGAAAAGAATAATGTAGTCTTTTTAGCAAGAATAATCATTCTGGCTTATTAATTGGTAGCCCAGACAATGTGAAGTGGGAAGTGTGGAATCTCATCGATTTATATTTGAGTTGGGATTTCATATCCAATTTTAGATATATATTTTTGGGATACATGTGAAATATTTAAAATTGGCTAAATATTATTACATATACATTATTTGGAATGTATTTAATAATACACACAGTACCGGTCAAAGTTTGGAGACACCTAGTAATTCCAGGGTTTTTCTTTATTTATAATATTTTCAACATTTGTAGAATAATAGTGAAGACATCAAAACTATTAAATAACACATATGGAATCATGTAGTAACGAAGTGTTAAACAAATCTATATATTTTTAGATTTTTCAAAGTGGCCACCTGTCACAACATCCACAGAAGGTGAAGCGTTGTGACAGGACCTACTGCTGCCACCGCATCTGTGTTTCAGTGTCTATTAGTTATGTCTGTTTTTGATTTGCACCTGTTTTTTTCATTTGTGGGGGGTATTTACTCTGACTGTAAGTTTAGCTAGGATTTGTGCGGGATTGTTCGTTGTTCGTGTTCAAGATTGTTACTTCTATTATATAGGCATTTAGGGTTGCGCGGGCTGCGTCCCGTCTGCCTTTTAGGTGAGCTTCTTTTTAGTGATTTTTTCTGACTGTTATGCTCCCGTACCGTATATGAATCTTTGCCCGTGGATTTATTAAATTAAGTTTTGTTCCAACGGACCTCAGTCTCCCCTCACGCCCGACTCATTCCTTAACCTCTATGGGACCGACGGGACGTAATTCGTCCCACCTACGTAACAGCCAAGTTGAATCCTGTGGTGCGATTTTCAAAACCTTTGAAATGCTATTACTTCAATTTCTCAAACATGACTATTTTACAGCTATTTAAAGACAAGACTCTCGTAATCTAACCACACTAACCGATTTCAAAAAGGCTTTACAACGAAAGCAAAACATTAGGAATTATGTCCAGCAGAGTACACAGCCAGAAATAATCAGACACCCATTTTTCAAGCGCATATAATGTCACAAAAACCCAGAAGACAGCTAAATGCAGCACTAACCTTTGATGGTCTTCATCAGATGACACACCTAGGACATTATGTTATACAAAATATGCATTTTTGTTCAATCAAGTTCATATTTATATCAAAAACCAGCGTTTTACATTAGCATGTGACGTTCAGAAAAAGCATACCCCCATAAACTTCCGGGAATTTACTAACAATTTACTAAATTACTCCCACGATAAACGTTCACAAAAAGCATAACAATTATTTTAAGAATTATAGATACATTTACTCCTCTATGCACTCGATATGTTCGATTTTAAAATAGCTTTTCGGATGAAGCACACCAATATTCTGAGTAGATATAGCCCGGCATCACAGGGCTAGTTATTTAGACACCGGCAAGTTTAGGCCTTCACCAAAATCCCATTTACTATAACAAAAATGGTCTTACCTTTCTGTTCTTCTCAGAATGCACTCCCAGGACTTCTACTTCAATAACAAATGTTGCTTTGGTCCCAAATAATCCATCGAATTATATCAAACAGCCGTTTTGTTCGGCGCCCGGACACTATCCGAAAGGGTAAATAACGGTCGTGCGCAGTGGCGCATTTCAGTGACCAAAAAATCAAAATATTCCTTACCCGTACTTGAAGCATGTCAACCGCTGTTTAAAATCAATTTTTATGCCATTATTCTCGTAAAAAAGCCGATAATATTCCGACCGGGAATCTGCAATTAGCTAAACAGCCAAAGAAAATACTGCACAGGGTCGAATGGCACCGCGCCTAATTCCATTGTCCTCTGATAAGCCACTTGGAAAAGGTGATAATGTGTTTCAGCCTGAGGCTGCCTGCGTCATCGTTCAGGTTTTTCCCGGACTCTGAGAGCCTATTGGAGCCCTAGGAAATGTCACGTTACAGCTAAGATCCTGACTCTTCAATACACAGATGTGCCAACAACACCTTGTCAGACAGGCCACTTCCTGCATGAAACCTTCTCGGTTTTTGCCTGCCGTAGGAGTTCTGTTATACTCACAGACACCATTCTCAAACAGTTTTAGAAACTTAGGTTGTTTTCTATCCAAAGCCAATAATTATATGCATATTCTAGTTACTGGGCAGGAGTCGTAACCAGATTAAATTGGTAAACAACAAGTTTTTTATCCGATGTCGATACTGCCCCCTAGCCCAAAGAAGTTAAACTGTTCATTCCGCTCAGTTACACCCCCTTTGCTTTGATGACAGCTTTGCACACTCTTGGCATTCTCTCAACCAGCTTAATGAGTTAGTCACCTGAATGCATTTCAATTAACAGGTTTGCCTTGTTAAAAGGATATTTGTGGAAATTTCTTTATTCCTTAATGCGTTTGTTGCCCGATCCCAGTTGTGTTGTCGACAAGGTGGGGGTGGTATACAGAAGAGTAGCCCTATTTGGTAAAAAGACCAAATCCATATTATGGCAAGAAACAGCTCAAATGCGCGAGAGAAATGACAGTCCATTATTACTTTAAGACATGAAGGTGTCAACCCGGAAAATTTCAAAACTTACGAAAGTTTCTTCAAGTGCAGTCGCAGAAAACCATCAAGCCCTATTATAAACTGGCTCTCGTGAGGACCGCCATAGAAAGGAAGACCCAGAGTTACCTCTGCTGCAACGGATAAGTTCATTAGAGTTACCAGCCTCAGAAATCGCAGTTAACTGCACCTCAGGTTGCATCTCTTTGCCAGAGTTCAAGTAACAGATACATCTCAACATCAACTGTTCAGAGGAGACTGCGTGAATCAGGCCTTCGTGGTCCAATTTCTGACAAGAAACCACTGGCGTGAATCAGGCCTTCATGGCTGAATTGCTGCAAAGAAACCACTACTAAAGGATACCATTAAGAAGAAGAGACTTGCTTGGGCCAAGAAACACGGGCAAGGGACATTAGTCCGGTGGAAATCTGTCCTTTGTTCAGATGAGTCCAAATTTGAGATTTTTGATTCCAACCGCTGTGTCTTTGTGAGACGCAGAGTAGTTGTAATGGATGATCTCCGGCATGTGTGGTTGCCCACCATGAAGAATGGAGGAAAGAAGGAAAGGAGGATACCTAGTCAGTTGTACAACTGAACGCATTCAACTGAGGATGTGCTTCCGCATTTAACCAAACCCTTCTGAATCAGAGAGGTGTGGAGGGCTGCCTTAATTGGCACTCACGTCATCAGCGCCCGGGGAACAGTGGGTTAACTGCCTTGCTCAGGGGCAGATTATCGATTTTACCTTGTCATAGGGGATTCGATCCAGCAACCTTTGGTTACTGGCCCAATGCTCCTACCCGCCAGGAGGTGTGATGGTGTGGGGGTGCTTTTGCTGTGTGACACCATGTCTGGGATTTATTTAGAATTCAAGGTACACTAACCAGCATGGCTACCACAGCGTTCTGCAGCGTTACACCATCCCATCGGGCTGGCGCTAGTGGGACTATCATTTGTTTTCAACAGGACAATGACCCAAAACACACCTCCAGGCTGTTGAAAGAGCTTATTTGACCAAGAAGGAGAGTGATGGAGTGCTGCATCAGATGACCTGGTCTCCACAATCACCTGACCTCAACCCAATTGAGATGGTTTGGGATGAGCTGGAAAGCAGAGTGAAATTCAAAGCAACCAACAAGTGCTCAGCATATGTGGGAACTCCTTCAAGACTGTTGGAAAAGCATTCCAGGTGAATACCTCATGAAGCTGGCTTGAGAGAATGCAGTTTATCCAGCAAAGGTTTTCTACTTTGAAGATTCTAAAATTGATTTTGATTTGTTTTACACTTTTTGGTTACTACATGATTCCATTTGTGTTCTTTCATAGTTTTGATGTCTTCACTACTTTTATACAATGTAGAAAAAAGGGGAAAAAGAAAAACCATTGAATGAGTAAGTGTGGCCAAACTTTTGACCCGGTACTGTGTATTATGGAATGTATTTGAGAATGTATATATAAATGTATGTAAAATTACTAAGCAGCATAAGCGAATTATTCAGTCAACCTTTTAATCTGTTCTTGATTATGGTAATATTATTTATTATATGCAACGCTGCTACTACTCTTAAACCCTTGGATGCCACCTACCATAGTGCCCTTCATTTTGTTACAGGTGACAGTTTTGATACTCAGCAACTGCATCCTGTGTCAGAAGGTTGGCTGGACTTCACTAAAGACCCATTGATCTTTACATTACTCCGTTTTGTTGCAAGGCCCTACTTAAAACGTCCTTCTTATTTAACTTTGCTGTTGAAGTATAGACAAGTGCACCGTTCACGAGGATTGGTTAACTCTTGAGGTTACTAGGGTCTCCACCAAGCTAGGTGCAAATCTGCCTTTAGTTTTAATGCAACGTATTGCTGGATAAAATTCTAAATACATTTCTTATTATTGATGTTCTGTGCCATTCAGGCAATTTAAAGAATTTATTGGGGACTTATTTGTGGAGGAATGTAACTGTTTTTCTGGATGATATGTGATGTTTTATTTGTGCTTCCTATGACTGTAAGTTTTTGTATTTTAATGTGTATACATATTTTTATGTATATTTATGTTGTATTCTACAGGGCTCATTTTGAAAAAGAGACCTAGGTCTCAAAATGTCTTCACTGGTAAAATAAAGGTAAAATAAAACATTTAAATATATTTTATGCATTTCAAAATCATTAGAGCTCCACAGAGGAGGAATGGGGAGGACCATCCTCCTCAGTGAATTTATCTTTCAAAGAAAAAATGCTCACAAACAGGGATGTAAACACATTTTTGGACAACATTTTATAGAAATAAGCTTTTAGTTCATATGGCAATTTCTGGGATCTTTTATTTCATCTCTACGAAACATGGGACCAACACTTTTACACTTTGTGTTTATATTTTGTTCAGTATATATATACCAACATGCATTTAAATGTATTTGTAAGAAATACATTTAGAATAAATATTAACAATTGGCCAAATCATATTGTACAGAAACGGTGACTGTCTTATTAATTAGGCTCTTTGGTATCAGCATGCACTTATGTCAGTATTTTGGTATGTATTTGGTATCATATGTACATTTGTCCAATAAATGTGAGTGTTAATGTTTGAAGGATGGTAGGTTTAATGTGATGCCATGCTGACTCAGAGTGCAGAACTGGCAAGTGTACAAGCGTAATCTTTCATCACAGAACACAACATAACAATCCATCTCATGGGGAGGTCAAAATCACTACAACAAAGCCCTCCAAAGCCACGTTTCCAAGTATTCTTATAGACTGCCACCGATACAATATATTTTGTCAAATTGCATTTTTCATTGTAATTGACACATATCAAAAGCACTAACATGCACTTTAAATCGCATTTAACAAACAAACTTGATTAGAACATTGCAACCTAATGTCCAACTGGCAGAACTTAGCGTCTACTGGGTTGTTCTACGAAAGGAGTGTCTTTGATATGTTAAATAGAAATGATGCAACAATATTGTATCTTAACAGTCTGTTAAATCAAATGATGTGCCCCTTTAATAAAATCCACATGGAGAATTCAATAAATCAGATTTTCAATATGAATAAAGACTTGCTAAAGTGCCAAAATTCATCATTTTGATATGTCCTTCCGTGCACCTGTGACATCTAGAAGATTTTTAACCCACTAACCCCCAAAATACTCAAGGTTTTCGCCATCATTGTAAAACCCTAGTTATTTTGTTGATTTGAAAAAGTTATTTCTGAAGATAATTGTTTTATTTCATATGATTAATGATTAATTTACATCTGACCCTCATTTTATGGTCATTCCTGTGCACTGAAATCTCATTTATATGGTGAAAGTATTCCTTTTTATGTTGATTTCAAAAGAAACATTGAACTTCTAATAGTCAAATCATAGTGTAAGCAGGTGAGCTGGTTCTACTCTTGTGCCATTTTCTGGTGTTTTTGTGGTGAAAACTGAGTGGGTCAAGCATAACACGTCAACCTTGTTAACAATAATTATACAGGCTAGAAATGTTTAAATATTTTTTTGCATTCAATTGGCCCTCCCTGTTTGCACACAACAATTGCATCCATTCCTGGTCGCAACGGATTCATGGCTGATTTAACCTGTTTGGGGCTAGGGGGCAGTATTTGCACGCGCCGCGATAAAAACGTACCCGATTTAAACTGGTTACTACTCTTACCAAGAAACGAGAATATGCATATAATTAGTAGACTTGGATAGAAAACACTCTAAAGTTTCTAAAACTGTTTGAATTGTGTCTGTGAGTATAGCAGAACTCATATGGCAGGCCAAAACCTGAGAAGATTCCATCAGGAAGTTCGCTGTCTGACAATTTGTTCTCCTTCTGTGGCTTCTCTATCGAAAATACAAGCATCTCTGCTGTAATATGACATTTTCTAAGGCTTCCATTGGCTCTCTCCAGAAGTCGCCAGAAAGTGTAATGGGTGTCTGCAGTCTCTGGGCGGGGAAGTACAGGAGCTCTGTTTGTGAGTGGTCAGGCTGGGAACAGTGACACTTCGGAGATGGCTCCGCGAGACTACTCTATTTTTTTATTCTCAGCCTTTGAATGAATACAACGTCGCCCGGTTGGGAATATTATCGCTATTTTACGAGAACAATAGCATACAAATTTATTTTTAAACAGCGTTTGACATGCTTCGAAGTACGGTAATGGAATATTTTGAATTTTTTGGTCCCGAAATGCACTTTCATGCGTCGCCAAACTTCGGATACTGACCTGAACGCACGAACAAAACGGAGCTATTTGAATATAACTATGGATTATTTGGAACAAAAACAACACTTTGTTGTTGAAGTAGAAGTCCTGGGAGTGCATCTGACGAAGAACAGCAAAGGTAATCCAATTTTTCTTATAGTAAATCTGAGTTTGGTGAGGGCCAAAAACTTGGTGGGTGTCAAATTAGCTAGCCGTGATGGCGGGGCTATGTACTCAGAATATTGCAAAATGTGCTTTCGCCAAAAGCTATTTTAAAATCTGACACCGCGATTGCATAAAGGGAGTTCTGTATCTATAATTCTTAAAATAATTGTTATTATTTTGTGAACGTTATTCTCTGAGTATTTAGTAAATTCACCGGAAGTTTCGCGGTTGGGTAATGCTAGTTCCCAAACATCACATGCTAATGTAAAAAGCTGTTTTTGAGAGATAAAATGAACTTGATTGAACAAAACATGCATGTATTGTATAACATAATGTCCTAGGAGTGTCATCTGATGAAGATCATCAAAGGTTAGTGCTGCATTTAACTGTGGTTTTGGTTTTTGTTACATATATGCTTGCTTTGAAAATGGCTGTGTGATTATTTTTTTGGCAGGATTACTCTCTGACATAATCCAATGTTTTGCTTTCGCTGTAAAGCCTTTTGAAATCGGACAATGTGGTTAGATTAATGAGAGTCTTATCTTCCAAATGGTGTAAAATAGTCCTATGTTTGAGAACTTTTATTTATGACATTTTGTGGTTTTAAATTTGGCGCTCTGATTTGTCACTGGCTGTTGAATAAGTGTGGATTCGGTCCACGCACTCCCCTGAGAGGTTTGCTAACAAGTAATTACCAGTTGGAGGGCCATTGAAGTGGCTTTTTCCCAGATGTGGTAAAATTCCCATTCCCACTTGCGTTATGAATCATTCCATAACAACAATAACCATCCACTGTAGAGCTGCATTTCATTTCAATATATTTGCAAAAATTTCTATTTGTCATTATGGGGTATTGTGTATAATGGGTGAGATTTTTTTTACTTGTATTTAATCCAATTTGTGGAATAAGTCAAGTGGTATGAATAGTTTCTGAAGCACTGTACATGCATCTCTGGCATACAATCATTTAGCAGACGCTCTTATCCAGAGTGACTTACAGTAATGAATGCAAATTACTTTAATTTCATGCATTTTTTTACTGGCCCCCCCGGGGAATCGAACCCACGACCCTGGGATTGCACACACCATGCTCTACCAACTGAGCCATGCATGACATGTATTTTATCAAAGATGAAAATGCATCTACATGCAATTTAAATACATTTTACGTGATGTTAAATATATGAAATTGATTTTTTCATATTTAAGTCATTTGGAATATAAGCTAGAGAGAAGCTGGGCATGTGGAGAATGGTGCCGTTGCCTGATCGAACGTATGTGTGTGTGTGTGCATGTGTTTGTGTGTGTATGTCTATCTGATCCATATTCATGAGGTATGAATATTTAAATTTGCTTTCATGCCTTTAATTTGCTTTCATGACTGAGTTTCGAACTGAGTTCAGCTCAGTAGGTGTGCTCACATGTATCCATGTGCATGTGCTCTGGGTGTATGCCTGGCATTTTGATGGATCTTTTTAAGCAGAGGGAATGATAAAACATGGGGAAAATGAGCGACATGAATGTTTGATCCCAATTCCTCCCTCAGACACACACCTAAGGTCTTCATAAAATAACATTTTTATAATCTACTAATCAAAAGTACAATTTAAAATCTACTAAAAAAATGTATGATAAAAATTAATAAAAAATAAGTTTCAGCTGATTTCAAAACCTAGTATGGTACTGTAGACTTAGTCAATAAACTGTACCATCGTTTGTTTGAAAAACTAAGACAAATTAATGATTAAAAGGTTCAAAATATGTATATATTTATAAATAAACACATTAGTGAGTAAACGTACTGTGAACCCTGTCAATATCAAACTATTGACTACAGGCAGTCCAAATGATGAGGATACGATGTTATGGACCTGTAATTAGGGTTTTTGTAGTGCTGATAATATTTGTGATGTGCTCTATCTAATCAGTCGGAAGTCACAATGGCTAATTTGCCTATAAATTGTGTTTTTGTCAAAATGTGGATTGTTTGCTGTTTGGGGTTTCGTCTGGTTTTAACAAACAATGTCTTTGCTTTCATAATCTGTATGTATTATTACCAAATTCAGAGTATAAATATAGTTTAATTTCTTATACATGTAGTATCGAAACATAGCAACGACACTTTCACATCGGTTTTGGTGGATGCTAGCTTGTAACACATCGCGCCAGACACAGTATCTGCACTATTAAAATCCTCCCCTATTCAAAATAATGAATGAATTACAAACTAGCTAGCTAGCTATATATTGTGAATCAATACGAAGTAGGCTATTCAATCAGAGGATTTTCCTGTTTGCCCAAAGTTGGTTGTGAACGTTACAGTAGCGTATCATCTACGAAAAACAAAAAAAATGTACTTCAGGCTACACTCGCATTTCAAACCCATCATACACTAGCGTCACACTGTCACTAGCTTAGCTTAGCTTTCTACTGTATCGATGGATTCCCCGGGAGCGAAATCGCTAGAATTTTTAAATAGTAATGATGAGCTGGAGCGTTGCTACATCAGCAACTCCAACAAATGCACACAGACACCGACCTCAGAACAGCTCACCAAAGTCGGTTCGAGCCCCTTGAGGAAGAAACCAAGGAAGACCACCCATTAATGGTGGATCTGTCATCATACGGCTCTTCGGGCCGGGGAAATATGTCATGATGCTCGACCGAGAAATTGAAAGGTTGCGGTCAGGTGCACTTGCAAGTCCAACGAAGGGAAACCCTGCTATTTGCTTTTACCCCGAAGGTAAGAGAGACTTGACCAAATTAATTAACTACACCAACCTGGTAAGTGCTTGCCATTCAACTATTAGTCAAGTTCGTTGGCTGTGAGTGTGTAATGTGTGCATGTTTCTGTGTCTGTCTATCTGTCAGTGTCTATGTTTGTGTGTGTGTGTGTGTGTGTGTGTGTGTGTGTGTGTGTGTGTGTGTGTGTGGTGTGTGTGTGTGTGTGTGTGTGTGTGTGTGTGTGTGTTGTACTGTTTGTGGTGTGTGTACGGATTCATGAATGCATTTAAATAAGTGCAGGTTATGTGTAGTTAGTGTGTTATTGAAAGAGTGTTCATATTACTTGAAATGTTTTTGGTTCTAGAATAGATTATGAGGATGACTGAATGTTAAATTACTATATTATTTGCCTCATTTTTCGGATGAAAAACGCTATCTAGTGCTCATTGGCAAGATCGCTGGTTCCATGAACCTCTCCAAGGAAACCATCAGCTCGAAAAGGAGCAAACAAACAAAAAGGAAACATCAGAGGACATCCTATTTCCTGATAGCCAGCAAATCTGAAGAGTAACATTCAAGTTCTTACAGGCTTAAGTTCTTACACGCGTACGTTTTCTTTAGTAATAACAACGACCGTGTTTTCTTGTTTATTATTTGGTGTGCAACAGTATTAAAAAGTACATAGGTATTTAGAAGAAAGAATGAGTAGTAGGCTTATCAAGAATATAAATAAAATAGCTGAGAATATATTGTGCCTTACAGCACATATTAAAGGCATGTTTTAAATCATGTATTTTCTGATTTCTGAATTTCTACAAAAGTTGACTGCAGTGATAAAGTTCTACAAAGAATATGGTGTGGCTCCAAGGAAGAAGAGGTGTGGTGGTTATCTCGCCAGCAAACGGGTGGGGTCCTACGAGAACATTCAGCGAATCGTCCACTAAGTTCAACAACGTCGGCCTGATGTTCAGGCAATGCCGCTCCCAGGACAGATTCCTGGATTTAAGAGGGCAGACATCCAGGTGCTACTGACATTTGAGACCAAGTCCTCTGTGTGGCGCATATCACAAAACGTTTGTGCGGGGTCATGGTTAGTGTTTTCTAAAACGTGATACTTATATTTGAATCAAACGTCTGAATCAGCTCCAGCCAGTGGACCAGCGGCAAAGACTCTAACCAAAGCCCACAAATCGGATCCAAAGAGACTGTCCGCTTTTTACTCTCTGGTGACACGTGTGTGGTCAACGTTTTTCATTTTAGCTGCTTAGAGACCAGAGTTTACTCTGACCATTTTAGCTCTCAACCCTCCATCTGTTTTAGATCTTTTTAGATGTTGTTTGCTCTGTGTGACTGTCAGAAAATACCAGGTCCTATGTTGCTTGAGCACATCTATACACCGTTCTCTGTGACGTATTCCTACAAGAGATGCCGATTTTTCATAATTTTTTCCTCCCAAGCCTTATCTCTGAATCTAACATGAAAAATCTATGGGCCACAACCAAATGACATGTTCGAGGACTACATGGGATGTGCACTTCGTTTGTGCGCACTTGTACGATGTATGCATGTGCCGTACACACCCCAAACACGTGCCGCTGTATCTAGTCTAGCACGTATCATGGCGTGAACATGTACAGCGTGAGAGTATTTCTCTGTCATACATATGCATGTCCATGCTACTGTACATGTGTGCGCATGTGTACATGTATGTGCATGTTTGAAAATAAGTGAATGTAGCCAATAAATTATGTTTGTATGTGTACAAATGTGTTTCATGTATTGATGTTTGTATTAAGTAAATAGTTGTGATAAATTATTTGAATAAATGTCTTAAAAGTAACTTTGACTTTGGTTTGGTGACACTCAGCATGTAATGTCATGTAACTCACTTGATATTTGGAGTAGAAAAGCTAACATTCTCCCTCTTTCCAGCACTGTATAAAACTCCAAATGTGTTCTGGGGTCAATGTGACTGATTATGATAGAGCAAGTCACATTTATCAGACATAAGCCAAGAGAGGGCCTTCAAAAAAGCCAATGGGACGAATGGCCAAGTTCAAAGACTCTCTAATAATAATAATAACTTTATTTATGTAGCTTTCAATACAAGTAACAAAGTGCTCTGCATCATGAATAATACAATAAATAAAAGTACAGCAACAAAGACAGGAGGAGGAGAATATAAAAAGATAGCTAATTAAAATCATAACTTGAAACCATACATTACAAGCCCTTTTTATAAATCTGTGTCTTCAGCAGGGATTTTTTAAGAGGCACAGAATCTGCAAGCCTGATCTCCTCTGGCAGACCATTCCAAAGTCTAGGGGCCCTAATGGCAAATGCCTGGTCTCCGTTTGTTTCAACCTAGACTTTAGAATGGTCAACAGTGCCATATCAGATGATTTCAGGCTGCGTCCTGGCTCGTAGGGAGATAAAGATCAGAGATATAAGATGGGGCTAAACCAAGTATAGCCTTAAACGTGATTGATACGATTTAAACATCTATTCTAAAAGGGACTGGTAGACAGGATAGAGAAGCTAAACCAGGTGTGATATGGTTAAATGTTCTGGTGCCTGTTAAAGCCGGGCTGCAGCATTTTTGAACTAACTGTAGACGATGGAGTGATTTCTGATTGAGACGTATTCAAAGAGTTACAGTAATCTAGGCGTGAGGAAATGAAAGCATGTATAACTTTCTGAAGATCAGTGATTGAAATAAAATACTTGATTTCTTATATGATCAAATCAGGACTGGACCACCTTCTTTACATGCAGCTCGAGAATTATGTCGGGGTCAAAGACACCCAGGTTTCTGGCCTCAGACTTTACTGTGATGGACTAATGACCAAGGTTATTACAACCTGAGTTCTAGCAAGGTGGGGGCCAAATACAACCTCTGATTTCTTATCATTGAGCTGGAGAAAATTGTCAGACATCCAACATTGACATCAGCAAGACACTTGTGAAGGGTAGCTAGGCTAACTTGGTCACTGGGTCTGAATGGTAAATAAAGCTGTGTCATCCGCATTCCCTATCATGTAACTGCCAGAAGTTTTAATCATTGCCCTAATCACAGTGTGTGGGTCAATAAAAACCTAGGGAACAGAGACTCTCCTCTAAACTCACTCTACCCCTCAGTCCCAGTCATTGGGGCTCAGAAACACAACCTCATTGTCCTACCTCACTGGCAACCAAGTTCACTGACAGTCCCACTATCAGTACCACCCACCTTTTCAGAGAAGCATTTTTCAATTACAGTTCACTCACATCACAGGAATCCATAATGTCCCTGTCCAGGCCATACCCACCCTCTCCAGGCCATACCCCCACCTTCTCCAGGCCATACCCCTCCCCCGCAGGCCATACCCTCTCTCCCCAGGCCAAACATCTCCCTCACCAGGCCATACCTCTCCCCCTCCAGGCAATGCCCCTCCCTCTCCAAGCCATACCGCTCCCTCTCAAGCCATACCTCTCCCTCTCCAGGCCATTGCCCTCCCTCAGAAAGTCAGGAGTAGTGTGACTACATGAAGAACTGCCTCTAAGAGAAGAGAAAGAAAACGAGGGATGAAAGAGTGACACCACATCAGGGTCACCAAAAAGAGGCCCCTGAATAAATATGTGCTAGACAAGTGCCTAAGATGAATTGTTAACTTCCAGATGCTGGAGTGAGTAGTCGTGCTGTCTTCGCTCCGCGTATTAATACATATCCTTACATTCCTTACATTAAAACAGAACGATTTGATTAGTGTAATGTTAGCTAGTTAGCTACATAGTTGTCTTTGCATCAAGGATAAAGGTGTAGCTAAAGGTGTAGGTGTAGCTTTGGGAAACTAACTTTGAGAAACTAACAAGGTTAGCTAGCCAGCTAGCCAGCTGTATTCGTTCGTGGCGTTTTCCAAACGACGTCAACATCACAAAGATTTTTTGCAACGTAAGCTTTCGAGTTGTGTAGTCCACTTGTGTAGCTAGCAGGACTGACTTTGTGTTAGCTAGCCAACGTTTAATTACTTCTGCGTTGTGAAAGGAACGAAACACAGACACGAAGGATCCATTGGTAGTTTGTTGTAACCAAGTATTGGTGCTAACCGTGTGTTATTGGATGCTAGCATGCTAGTTAGCTACGGCGTCATAAGACACGGTGCACTGGGTGGGTTTCACGGAAGAATACTGTACCAAGTTATCTAGCTGAATAAACTAAGTTTGAGCCTATTCCTGGAAACATTGAACCACTGTAGTTAACATCGATTATAATTTCTAAGTGGAAGTTGGAATAGTTATATTTGAGTGTTTCAGCGAATGGTTAGTGAGGGAGGGCCTGCTCTCTCGCTTCCCCAGTTGTAAAGTTAATTTTCTTTCCAATCTCATTTGCATTAGCGTAGCCTCTCCTGTAGCCTGTCAACTATGTGTCTGTCTATCCCTGTTCTCTCCCTCTCTGCACAGGCCACACAAGCTTCACACAGCATGCCCGCTGCCACTCTAACCTGGTGGTCCCAGCGCGCACGACCCACGTGGACTGACGGTCTGCGGCCAACAAGGCAGAGTTCATCTCAGCCTATGCTACCCTCCAGTCCCTCGACTTCTTGGCGCTGACGGAAACATGGATTACCACAGAAAACACTGCTACTCCTACTG